>NC_073382.1:63976449-64276449 GCF_028641065.1 Leucoraja erinaceus
AAAACAGAATCTAAAATTAAGAAACCTATCTCTTAATACCAATAGTTAATAATCCATCATTTAAACCATCAATTATAGACAAATCATTTATACAATGGGAAAGAATGGGAATCAAAACGCTCGAAGATCTGTATGAATTGGGAAAATTACTATCATTTCAACAACTACAACTGAAATATAATTTGAAAAATAATCAATATTTTAAATATCTTCAAATTCGTGATTATCTGAAAAAATATACAAAAGACTATCATAATATGCCTACCGACTTACTGGATGAAGCAATGAAGACAAAGGCGGAATCAGCTAATCTAATATCGTACCTATATAACATCATCTTAAACATAGAAATACCCACAACTGATGGAATTAGAAGAGACTGGGAACAAGAATTAGCTATAAAAATTTCAAAAGAGAGCTGGGATAATCACTTACTACAGGTGCATAAATGTTCGATCAACGTACGACATATCTCATCCAATTCAAAACATTACATAGACTATATTATTCAAAAACTAAAATAAATAAACTCTTCCATAATGTCTCACCCATCTGTGATAAATGTCTGTGTCAAGAAGCTACCATAGTGCATTCTTTTGTTTTTTGTACAAAAATCCAAAGATTCTGGTATGAAATATTTGATATCTTTACAAAATTAATCTAGGGTCTACTTTCTTTCTTTACTTCCTTCTCTAACTTCTTTTCTAAGGGGCTTTCCCAACACTCTTTTGCACCTTCACGACTCTTGCGCACTTTCCTTACTTCCTTTACTTCTAGCTTTTTCTTAAAGCTCAAAAAATGAAGCGGTACAAAAAATTTATTAAGACATATGTGTTGTGTATTATTGTAATTTACCGTACTTCTAATAAAAAATAAATAAATAAATAATGTGAATAACAAAATATAACATCAGTCTGAATGATACATGATGAAAACACACCACAAGACATTGTGAGTAAGGTGGTGCAAAAAGTGTAGCGCTATTGTGTACCGTTTTGGCGTAATTTCAGGGTCTCACTCACACGCAGACATCCAAACAAACAAGATGATAGTTTTAGTAATATATAGATATTCTTAAGCTTTCCTTATGTTTACCTATCGCAAGACCAACCAGTTATCAATGTTAAATTGAATATTTGGGTCGGAGCTTCAATGTAATGGGATGCAGCATCTCTGGAGAGGAATGGGTGATGTTTCGGGTCAGGAGGAGGGTCAGAAGGAGGGTCTCGACTCAAAGCGTCACCTATTCATTTTCTCCTGAGATACTCCCTGACCCGCTGAGTTACTCCAGCATTTTGTCTATCTCGGGGTAGAGTGCTTGATTTAACAAGTGACAGTCACTTGGACTATGTAACCTGCTCGTGGAAACTGAGAGTGATTAGAACCTTGCTCCTGCGGGTGATTGTCACTCTAAATGAAGAAAGTTGATTTTCGTGCTACTGAAGTGTTCTCTGAGGAATTCTTTTTGGTATAGAGCACTTCTTCCCAGTTTTACATTTTCTGGGATCAAAACAGGGAGTTTATGAAAGAACTTCATGCTAACCCAAAATAGATTTGTTGCATTATACAGTACTACTATCTATGGGAAGTACTACTACTATCTATCTATATGGGTTGTGTGGAGAAAACATGAGTGCAGCAGAATGGTGCCAGGTTTTAAAATATTGTCATCTCTTCAAAATGGATGCTAGGTAGGTGGAATTCATCATCTCCATATTTTGTTATCTTCAGTTGTTAGGTTACGAAGTGTACTTTTATCATTTTTGCATTGGTTTGGGTTATTTCGCTAACAAAATGAGAAGTAATTTGATTTTATTGCAATTACAATATTGATTTTTTTAAAAGATTTAATTCAATTTGAATTACTCAATCCAACTAATCTGCCTCAGTGCATTTCTTTCCCAATCTCTCAAATGTCTCAAGTGGTGAGTTGTAGAGGCATACAGAGTAGGAAACAGGCCATTCAACCCACCAAGTCTAAGCCATCAAGTACCATACAGAGTAATCAGGGCTCTCGCTTAACTTTTTTTCCCTGTTGCCAGCCGGGCAACCTTGGCAGCTTTTTAGGTTGCCAAATGACAGTTCAGGTGGTCATTTAAGATGGCTTGCATGACGCGTGTGATAATGTGCTCGGATGAAGTGAGTAGTTACCAGTCGGAATTATGCTCAATGAAGCATTCACATATTATTTCTGCTTCAAATAAAGTCACAAACTAAACATATTCACCAATCAAGACATGATATATCCCACAATGACATGCAGCAAAATTATAATACAGTATCTCAACTCTTTTTACACATTGCAATTAATGCAATTTATATTAGTTCTTTCCATTTCCAAACTAAAATGTGGTTGGATTATTCAGCGTATGATCAACCTGTGTCAATAAATCCTGGACCATGGTAACATATATGCTTAACCATGCACACTACAGATTGATGCAAGCATGTTTTCTGTGAAGGACTGAAAATTACCATGACATGGCCATAGCATGGGTCGTTATTGCTATTGGTACAGAAACACTCTCGCTTCCCACATAATTTATCCACAACAAAATATACAGATTGAAAGGAAATTTCTATAGGCATTTTATGATAATAGCTGTTAAAACCGACTATACCCATCTGACAGGTTAAACATTACACTAACTGACGAGAGATGGCCAAAGGACATAACTGCAGCAAATGTTCTTTTGGTAATATATTTGAAGGTCTTAAAACGCCACATTACCAGATATTCAGATTAGATGTACGTGTTGTGAACAGCAATGAAGTTGCCCAGTTTGTAAGCACCAGATTTAAATAAAATTATTGATAAACGCTTTTTCCATCATTCCCACTTCAGAATTAACGTTAAAATTTCAACTGAAATATCTCCTGACCAAATTTATGATGTATATGACTGACTGTGGAAGTAAAACCTGGATAAATCCAACGTATAATTGAGAATATTGCTCATTAATTAACTACAGTACTGATACTCCATATTAAGAGCATTGATTTGCCGTTAAAATGAATTCCGTAATAACCTGTCAATGGCAGCAGTGACAATCGAACACTGCGGTTTTAATGTTTCACGTGTCCACAATATAATTAATCCATCTTTATGGACTAAAACAAACATTTCCAGCACAATAGGGTCAGGGAGGGGTGTGTGTGTGAATCAATGCGGGGTGCATAGATGGCGGGGGTGGGGGGTTAGAAGGCAGCCGGTGCAGAATGGATGGATTGAGGCAGGTGAATCAGTACGTGTTGGTTGGCCTAGGTAAAATTGTGAGGGGAGAGCATGGGGGATGTCAGTGGTGTTGAATGGGGGGGGGGGGGGGGGGGGTTCAGTAGGGGATGGATGGGGGTAGACAAAAGTGCTGGAGAAACTCAGCGGGTGAGACAGCATCTATGAAGCGAAGGAAATAGGCAATGTTTCGGGTCGAGACCCTTCTTCAGACTGTTCCCCCCATTCTTCTTGAATGGGAGAATCGGTACAGGATGGATGGGGGGGGGGGGGGGATCAGCACAGGATGAATGGGAGGAGGTGGGTCAGTACAGTGTGGATCAGAAGGTCTGTGCAGGATGAATGGGGGAATCACTACAGGATGAATGGGGGGTTCAGTGCAGGATGGATGGCGGGTGGGTCACTACGGGATGAATGTGTGGATTAGTACAGGATGGATGGGGGATCAGTGCAGGATGGATGGAGGAGAAGTGCAGGATGGATGGGAAGGGGGGTAAGTACAAGATGAATTGGGGGGTCAGTGTAGGATGGATGGGGGGTGGCAGGAGAATCAATGCGAGGTGGATAGGGTGATCAGCGCAGGATGAATAGATAGGGGGGGTAGATGGGGAGGGGAGCACAGGGGATGTCAGTGAGGACTGAATAGAGGCAGGAATGGGGATCAGTGCAGGATGGAGCGGAGGGGTCCCAGGATAAGGGGGGGGGAGGTGGAGGGGACGTACAAGAGAGAGAGAGAGAGAGAGAGAGAGGGGGTGAGGTGGGGAGGAAGGAAAGTCAGTGCTCCTCGGACAACATCGCCCGCTGCTTTGGCAGTTGGGATTTCCTCGCCACCGCCTCCCTCCTCCGCCAGCCAACAGCAAGTTGCGGGGCCGAGCGGTGCAGCTCAAAGATCCTATAGCTATAGGATCTATGGTGCAGCTGCTTCAGAACGGTCGGAGCGAATGACAGGTCCCGCACAGCGGCAGCTACAGCGACTCTATCTCCTCCTCTTTGATAGAGGACGCTGCTTGCAAATCCGCTAACGGCGCTTTCAAAACAAACCCTCCAGCACGCCGAGGCAGGAAGGATGGAGGGAGGGGAGGCCTCGGCGTGCGGGAGGGTTTGTTTTGAATGCGTCGTTAACGGGTTTGCAAGCAGCGGCCCTTAACAGGGTGGGTAGCGGGAGGAGGAGGAGGTGGAGCCGCTGTCGCGGCCGCTGCTGCGGTTCGGCCCGTCATTCGCTCCGACCGTTCGTTACCCCGCACCTAGTATCTTTGCCCTGCACGACAGCCATCGCCGACACGAAACGTCATGTTCCTTTTCTGCAGGGATGCTGCCTGACCCGCGGAGTTACTCCAGTTTTTTGTGTCTATCTTCGGTACAAACCAAGTTGCCAAGCCAGGCAAAATGACTCGCCATTTAGGTTGCCCGGCGGCACTTTGGGTGGTCAGTGGCACCCAGGCAACCGCTAATTTCGAGCCCTGTATCATGATGCTGTGGAGGTCTTCCTTGGCCTGCCAGTCCCTTTGCGATTAGTAAAATCACCAGTGCTCTGTTCTTCTTAATGATATTCCAAACAGTTGATTTTGGTAAGCCTAAGGTTTGGCTGATGTCTCTAACAGTTTTATTCATGTTTTAATACAATACAATACAATCGGCTTTATTCATCACATTGCACATAAAGTGCAAGTAAAATGAATTTGCCAGCAGCTGTACAATGATAAAGAACACACAAAAACACACAAAAGATTTAACACAAACATCCACCACAGCATTCATCACTGTGGTGGAAGGCACAATATTTGGCCAGTCCTCCTCCATTTTCCCCCGTGGTCGGGACCTCAACCCTCCAGAGCCGTCGCTGCGGGCGTCCAGATGTACAGACAGGTGAAAGTCCAGGTAAATCCAGAATCGGCTCTTCCCCACCGGAGACCGCGGCTTCTGGTTGGTGTTGGCTGCAGGCCGGCGGTCGAGGATTAAAAGTCTCCGCCGCGCCGCAGCCAGAAGCACCGCAGACCGCAGAGGTCGCGGTCGAAGCTCCCCTCCAGGGGTGATGGTAAGTCCACGCCGGGCCCGCGGTAGAAGTAGGCCGTGGGCCGACAGTCAGAGCTTTTTCTCCTCCCAGGTCCCCACGAGGGATCCCAGGCTGCGGACGCCGTGCCAGCTGGAGCTCTGCAGACCAGTCTGCCGCGGGCCAGCGAACGGAGTGCTCCCCTCCGGCGAGCGCCCGCTCCCTGCCGAGAGTCCACGCTGTGCCTGTGTCTCTGGGAGGAGTGACCAAACGGTTCCCCCTTACCCCCCCCCCCCACAACCCCCACACTGAAGCCCCGGTTGACACGTCTGCAGGCCCCAAATAATGCCTTTGCCTGATCCTCATGAGCATGTTCAGGAGCAAAGGGGAGGCGACCTGGAAACAAAGTTGTCTCTCCAACATTATGGTGCCCTGAAATGGAGGACGTACCAAAACAGCTTCTTTCTACATGGTGAAACAAAAATGTACAAAAATGGCCTTTATTAAAATCTGACAATGTGCACTTTAACCACATGTGATGTTTTCTATTATAAATCTCAAATTGTGGAGTACAGAGGCAAATAAATAGATGATGGGTCTTTGTCCCAAACATTTTTTTTATTTTTATTTTTGTCTTGTTAAATGTATGTCTTTGAGTTAGTTTTTTATTATTTTTTTTAGATGTGTATATGTGGGGGGTGGTGGGGGGGGGGGGGGCTGTGGGGGAAACCGTTTAAATCTCTTCCCTGTGCGGGGACCCGACTATTCCCTGTCGGGTCTCGGATGTCGTTGGGCCTAACATCGTGGAGCCGGCGGCGACCTCCGGCCGGGACTAACCTGAGGGCTCCAGTTGCAGAGCCTGCGGAACTGACATCGCGGAGCTGGCCAACTTCGGAGCGGGAAGAGCTGTGGTGGCGCGCGGCTGCGACCCGACTTTTGGAGTTCGGAGGCACCGGCCGCAGACCCGGTGGACGGGAACATCGGGAGCTCGCAGGTCCCTGGTGGGAGACCGCTTTTCCAAGCTCCGCAACGGCGACTTCTCCCGCTGGAATCGCGGGTTTAAGGACATGGAGCCGGGGCCTAACATCGCCCGGCGTGGCTTAAACGGCCTCAGGACTTACCATCGCCCGCCGGGGGCTTTAACATCGGAGCCCCAGTTCGCCTCGACACTGCAGTTGGACTGCTGGACCACGGGAGAAGGAACAAAGGGAAGAGATAAAGACTTTGCCTTCCATCACAGTGAGGAGATGTTGGAGACTCACTGTGATGGATGTTTATGTAAACTGTGTTAAGTGTGGGTCTTGGATTGTTTTGTAATGTAAAAAACTGTAGAAATGAAATTTTGTTCAAACCTAGGTTTGAATGACAATAAATAGCATTCTATTCTATTATGGAGGGCACTCTATTTTTAGTACTTTGTCTTTAAGATTTTTAGCATTTACAATATTTGTTTACTTATAATTAAGTTTTTCTTCCAATGCCCTGGCCATTAAGTTCTTTCCAATACAGATTTTTAACCCTTTTGGATTTGTAGACTATTTTCAATGTTCATGTAAATTGATTTCTACATTCTAAAAACTGACAAGGGACCATTAGTTCTTTCCAGATGGTGAGAGAGACAGCATCCCTTTTGTTTATATTTTATTAAAGTATCAAATGTCTGAAACACCCATCTCAAATTTGGCTAAAACTAAATGCTCAGAATCTGTGCGTCATAAAACTGGAAAACAAAGGTTGCTTAATGGATTGTGCAAGATGTGACCAATGACAGCAGTTTAATCTACTATATTGCTGTGAATTGTTTCCCTTTCAATTTCTCGCTCCACATGAGGGAAGCAATATGAGTTGAATGGCCATTTACCTTAGGGAAAAATACATTGCAAGGAACTTGCATGTGGAATTTAATTTAAAATCAGATCGGGTTAAATTAAGAGTAATTGCTGTTGGTTTTCTGCCTTGCTGATTTTGTAGGCACTTATGGGACTGGACAGTTGGTGTAAGTTAAATAAAAATTGGACCATGGAACTGTTCCAGAATTGTTTCTGCATTCCATTTATTTTTAATATGTTCATAAAATGTTTGGCACTTAACAGCTCAATTTGATGACCTTGTTTTTCGACCCATTATGGCAACAACTTGACATAAGAACTTTAAACATGAGCCATTCAAGTATATTTTTCCCAGCTGAGGTTTGTTAATGTTAAGGTTACTGATGGGCAATTTCTCAGTGAAAGAAATTGACGTAACATTTGGAGTCGGTCAGTAGAATGCTGGAGCTACCTATTTAATATTTCTTGAGTGCTGTTATGTTAAACTGTGCGAATATGGAGTTCAAGAATGTCACTAACAAAAGTCTGTTTTTTCAACAGTTCATCACAAATCAGCATGGTGGCTTTGCCAACTCTTTTCATTTTGCTTTGTTGCGTTAAGTATGTGATAATGCACAAGAATGAATGGCAGAAGACCTATGTACCTGTGGTTTATCCGAAGGCAACTTTCCAACTGCACAATGCACATTTTGAGGGCAAAACCAACCTGAAAGTCACCTCACCATGTGGATTAGACTGTCACAAAAGAGCACCTCTGCCAACCTATGAAAAACTGAAAGAATATTTGTCTTATGAAACTTTGTTCTTAAATGGAAGCAGAACTCTCACGGATGTGGACATCTATGGTTTCATTGATGCTGATTTGGGAAATGAACGAAACCGCAGAAATGGTGCAAGAACGAAAAGACAGATCTTTGGTTTGGATAGTCGATTTAGCCTTATGGCGAGAAAATTCCTGTTCCTTTATCCTTTTTCAACTTCGGTGAAAATCTCCACGGGTTGCTCTGGGACTTTAGTATCTGAGAAGCACGTTCTAACTGCGGCCCATTGTATTCACGATGGCAAGAATTACGTGAAGGGTGCACGCAGGATGAAAGTTGGATTTTTTAAACCGGAACAGAGAGAGATGGGGAGAGCTGTAAATCAAATCAACTCTATTCTTCCAGAAAAAGCTATATTCCATTGGATAAGAGTGAAGCGGTCACGCATTCCAAAGGGATGGATCAAAGGTGCAGCAAACGATATTGGCATGGATTATGACTATGCAATTCTGGAATTGAAAAGGCCTCATAAGAAACCCTTCATGAAAATTGGAGTGACTCCTCATCGGGAGAGGTTGCCTGGAAGCCGGATTCACTTTTCTGGTTTTGACAATGATCGTCCTGGAGATCTTGTTTATCGTTTCTGCTTGGTCAAAGATGAAACGTATGACCTTCTGTATCAGCAATGTGATGCTCAGCCAGGTGCCAGTGGTTCAGGTGTTTACATCCGAATGTGGAATAGGCAAATTCGGAAATGGGAGCGAAAAGTGGTTGGAATATTTTCGGGTCACCAGTGGGTGGATAAGAATGGTATTCAACAAGATTACAATGTAGCTGTTCGGATTACTCCTCTGAAATACGCACACATTTGTTACTGGATTAAAGGAAATTATGTTGACTGTAGGGATGGATGAGATATTAGTTTTTGTTCTGCTTTTGCAACTGTGTGCTTTGCAAGCTAGTGTACATTTGTACCACAAATATTCAATTCCAGAATCTAATTTACCGTGGGCACAATTATTCTGGCAAACCAAATGACAAAAAATTATTAAAGTGGTGATCAATAAGAATAGCGGGAGGGAGACAAAGCTTAATAATGCTTGTAACTTCAGACTACTGATTGCTTCTGCAGGCTATTTTTAAAAATGCATTCAGTACCTTATTTCATAATTCCTTGTCGCTACCTTCCATGAAGTTCAAATTATTTGACTAAAGTTACTTAAAGCATCAAATGTCTTTTGAAACATACTTTAATTGAATTTTAAAAGTTTGGACGAACTTGCTTCATGTCTCTGCATTTATAATGGAGGGAAAACATATCTTATTAGACTAGTTTATTTTTCCCATAAAATGTGGGAGGTATGGTTTAAAAGCACCAAGGCTGTTTACAGATTTTGAAATCATGTTGTCATACTCTTGGTCTGCAGTGGATCGTAATCCCAAGACAATCTATAAATTACAATTACATGATGTAGTGTAAATGTGTAACTTTTTTAGAGATGTCTTTAACTCTAATAGCCCTTAACTTTAATAGGTCTTCAAAATTGCACATCTTGTACTTGCACAAATGAGACTGCAAATATTAATCGGATTCATAATATAATATAATTAGCAATGATGCCACATGGTTGCCTTTGAATCCAACTTGAGGGAGGGGGGAGCACCTGCAGCACATCCTGTCGTTCAAGTGTACATGAAAGATAATGTTGAACCTATCATATAAAGTATCAATCAAATGATCTATTTTGCCCTAGATTGTATCAAGCAATTTGATATTGCATGCAGATGGGTACATCCTACAGATTCTCAGTTGATGCAAGACCACTTCACATTCTTTGTGCCGTTTTCTCTCTCTATCTTATTTAAAATATACCCAATCACCTGTCCATTTCAAGCAAAATAAAACTGCTGGAGAAACCCAGCTGGTCAAACAGCATCTGTGGAGGAGAATAGACAGACGATGTTTTGGGTCAGTGCCCCTGATGAAGTAGAAAGAGGTGGGGGAAATGATGGGGCAAGAACTTACAACTGGGTCCAGGAAAGGAGGAATTTACTGGCAGATGCGTTTGGTGGGATAGAGAAGCATGGAAATGGTAACCAAGGCTGGAGGTGATGTGGAGAGAAGGGATGGAATCGGATATGAAAGGAAGGTGGGAATTGCAATGCAAAATCAGAAAGAGGGAGGGTGGGTAGAAGCGATGGAGGGAGAAGAAAAATGGGCGACCTGGAGTAGGGAACAGTGGATAATGATCGGGTGGAGAAGGGAAAAGGAAGTGTGAATAGACTAGGGGAATGGAATTAACAGTGTGCATGGGGGTAGGGGTGCAGTGAAACTGGGTGGATGAGAAAGGTTTTACCTGAAATTAGATAATTCAATGTACGTGCTGTTCAGTTGCAGGCTACAATATGAGGTGCTGTTCTCTAGTTTGCACGTGATCTCTGGCAGTTTCATTCACCCTGTCTCATTTTAGGTCGGGATCCTTTCCGACTCTTTCAGGAGAAGCGGGGAGTGCGGGGCGGGGGAACTTTCAGGTTGTGTGTTTTATGCCCCTGTCCAACTTAGAAAACCTGAACGGAAACCTCTGGAGACTTTGCACCCCACCCAAGGTTTCCGTGCGGTTCCCGGAGGTGTTTGTCAGTCTCCCTACCTGCTTCCACTACCTGCAACCTCCGGCAACCACCTGCAACCTCCGGGAACCGCAGGGAAACCTTGGGTGGGGCGCAAAGTCTCCAGAGGTTTCCGTTCAGGTTTCCTAAGTGGGACAGGGGCATAAGGAGATGGTTGGCAACTGGGCCCTGGCAGACACAATGCAAGTGCTTGGTGAAGCAATCGCTTAGTCTACACATGGTCACTCTGTTTTTAGGGGAGACCACATGGGGTGTTGTCAAATGCAATAGATCATTTTGGAGGAGACCAAATGCCTTCAACTCTCCATTTTAGTTATGTCGTTGGGGCACAACCAGTGTCAAAACATTTCCTTTGTTTCAAATTATTTTGGCAAGTAATATAATGTCATTGCCATAATAGTTGATGGATTTTCTTATTACTTAACTGCTGTGCTATACATTGTTTAGTTTAGAGACACGGCATGGAAATGAGCCCTTTGGCAACCAAGTCTGCAAGAAGCAGCATTTCCCATTAACTACACTATCCTACACTAGGGATAATTTATCATCTTTACCAAAGCAAATTAACTTACAAACCTGTACGTCTTTGGAGTGTGGGAGGAAACTGGAACACCCAAGGGAAACCCATGCTGTCACATGGAGAATGTACAAACACCATACAGATAGCACTCATAGTCAGGTTTGAACACGGGTCTGTGGCGCTGTGAGGCAGCAACACTACCGCTGTGCCACTGTGCTGCCCTTGTCATGGTGGTATCAATTTTAAGGTAACCTATACCATTCATCACCATCGGACACAGTAAAGTAAAAATTTGCTTTTCTGTTTCTGTTGAATGACCAATGGGCTGCTCCATTAGGAAGAATAACTGAGTTTGGATTTAGATGATGTTTAAATGATAGAACCTTTCAGTTTTTCTAATTTGTTGTTCTTCCTGTACCGTTTGGTGACAATGTAGAGCTGGTCGTTCACACTCTGACATTTTAACTGCTAATGGAGAAAAGCCGTGTAAAGTTGGTTATACAAATGTATTGAGTTTTCTTGAGTAGAGGAATTGGAATACAACCTGGCTACTGAAGGAGAGCCGCTCTCCCTGAAACTGACACTAAAACCAAGTATTGGTGATGAGCAGCTGCATTGTAATTGCAATATTTTTGGCTGCCTAGTGACCTTAATCTGAATTTGCATTTAATGTTATGAAAGCACATCTATGATTTAGACTTTAGAGATACAGCGTAGAAACAGGCCCCTCAGCTCACTGAGTCCGCACCAACCTGTGATCACCCCGTACACAAGCTCTATCCTACACAATAGGGGCAATTTACAATAGTTCCAAAGCCAACTGACCTACAAACGTGCACGTCTTTGGAGTATGGGAAGAAATCAGAGCACCCAGAGAAGACGCACGCGGTCACAGGGAGAACCTACAAACTCCATACAGATCAAACCGGGGTCTCTGGTGCTGTAAGGCAGCAACTCTGGCGTTGCGCCACTGTACGGCCTTTTTATTTGTTAGATGTGATGGGCATGCCAATGTAAAGTTATTTGACACATCTCAATGCTGCAAAAACAGGCATTTAAAGAAAATAAATATTTAAATTGCAGATTTTGTAAATCTGAAATCAAACTAATGTTGAAAATTCTTGGCAAACCAGGCTCTATTTGCGAAAGAGAAACTATCAATATTTCAGATCCGGAAACCTTCATCAGAACTGAATGTTTTTATTTTTATCTCCCATAGGCAAATATTGACTTGATGAAAACTATGAATAACTGATTAGTATGTCTAAGTTAAACAAAATGATTGAAAGAGCACCATTGATTATTAATTGTATGATTTACCATTTGATGAATGGAGAGTAATTGTATCTTGAGCATCATAGCTTATTTTCAAAATCTTTGCTGTTGGCTGTGGTACTATTAATAATTGTTTTTCACGAATGCTGCCTGATACAAAACATCTATCACTTTTTACACTATCCCTTATCTACATTTTGTTCCCCTACATCTACCTCACATGCCCAGTGAATACATAAGACAAAGGAATTCATGTCTACCGCTCTGTACTGTGGTTTGCTATAAAATATGGGAATAGTTCCTTTTTATCATATATGTACTATGCTAAACATTCCCCAGTCTGTGGAATGGTTGCTAGACAGTATCCACTTAATGGGTTCAATTAAGGTCACGTTACAGCTGATCACTGAGACTGGTATCATCCAGTTTCAACCAGGTTTCAGTGATGCCCCTCACACAGGCTTGGGTATCATCTTGCACCTTGGGCTCATGTGCTTTAACCCACTGTCCCTTTACTTTTTCTCTCTTGACTTCAACTTGGCCAATCGTCATGATCAATATCAATTTATACCATTTCTTTGGGCTGATCAGGCTTTTGGGAGAGTCTCTATATATGTCCAATTCACCCCAATTTAGAGATCCACCAGAGCATAGTATATGGCTTGTACGTGTTCCCCTTTGTTGTTTCAATCCTCAAGTTTATATCAATTACAACTTTTTTTGTTAATTCCCTATTAATAGCAAATGATTCTAATCTATTAGTACCTATACAATTGTATGTATAGCAACAAAATGTGAACCATCGGAGCTGTGAATCCCATTAACTGGACTACCACAAAAATATGGGATATAATTCTAACCCATGGATGGATGGTAACATTTAATCCCCAATTCTAAGCTTTCTCTAATAGTCTTTTTACATAATATCTCTTCTGCATGAATATGTTTGTTGCCCACTTTCCATTTATGGATTATATCTTTGCCACCTTTTTATCACTGCTCTCCAAGGAGTATGCAATGGTGGAATAGGTGGTTTTGCAGTTACAAACAGCTTTAAAATCACATTGCTATCACACTCTGATTGTCACAGTACCCTCTATCATTTATTTATTTGCCTCTGTACTCCAAAGTTTGAGATTTGTAATCGGAAAAAATCACGTGGTTAAAGTGCACATTGTCAGATTTTAATAACGGCCATTTTTTTACATTTTGGTTTCACCATGTAGAAATCACAGCAGTGTTGAAACAGTCCCTCTATTCCAAGACACCATAATGTTTGGGACACAGCAATGTCATGTAAATGAAAGTAATCATGTTTAGTATTTTGTTGCATATGCTTTGCATGCAATGACTACTTGAAGTCTGTGATTCATGGACATCAGTTGCTGGGTGTCTTCTCTGGTGATGCTCTGCCAGCCCTATATTGCAGCCATCTTTAGTTTATGCTTGTTTCGGGGATAATCCCCTTCAGTTTTCTCTTCAGCATACAAAAGGCATGCTCAATTGGGTTCTGATCAGGTGATTGACTTGGCGTCTCAAGAATTTACCTTTTTTTTGCTTTGAAAAACTCCTTTGTTGCTTTAGCAGTATGTTTGGGATCATTGTCTTGCTGTAGAATGAAACGCCGGCCAATGAATTTTGAAGCATTTGTTTGAACTTGAGCAGATAGGATGTGACTATATACTTCAGAATTCATTATGCTACTACCATCAGCAGCTGTATCATCAATGAAAATAAGTGAACCAGTACCTTCAGCAGCCATACATGCCCAGGCCATAACACCCCCACCACCGTGTTTCACTGATGAGGTCGTACGCATTGGATCTTGGGCAGTTCCTTCGCTCCTCCATACTTTGCTCTTGCCATCACTCTGATATGTTAATCTTCGTCTCATCTGTCCACAAGAACTTTTTCCAGAACTGCGGTTGCTCTTTTAAGTAGTTCTTGGCAAACTGTAACCTGGCCATCCTATTTTTCCGGCTAACCATTGATTTGCATCTTGCAGTGTAGCCTCTGTATTTCTGTTCATGAAGTCTTCTGCGGACAGTGATCATTGACAAATCCACACCTAACTCCTGAAGAATGTTTCTGATCTGTCGGACAGGTAAACTCACCAGTGCTGTCTTTCTTCTAAATATTTCCAGTTGATTTGGGTAAGCCTAAGGTTTGGCTGATGTCTCTAACAGTTCTATTCTTGTTTCTCAATCTTATAATGGATTATTTGACTTTCATTGGCACAACTTTGGTCCTTATGTTGATAAACAGCAATAAAAGTTTCCAAAGGTGATGGAAAGACTGGAGGAAAGACTAGGTGCTGAGTGCTCTCTTATACCTGCATTAAGGAGGCAATTAAACACACCTGAGCAATTACAAAAACCTGTGTAGCCATGTGTTCCAAACTTTATGGTGCCCTGAAATGGGGGGATTATGTATAAACACCGTTGTAATTTCTACATGGTGAAACCAGAATGTGTAAAAATGGCCTTTATTAAAATCTGACAGTACACTTTAACCACAAGTTGCAGTTACTGATGATAAATAACATGGGATGACATGGCCACAAAGTGGAGGCATAGGCGAGTAACAACATTTGAATAAGATTGCAATACATATTAAAATATATGAGTCAATGTCAAATTCAAGCACTTATTTCAATCCTTGCTATATCTTTTGCACTGCACATACTGACCATTGAGAAATGTCTGCAGCTTTAGTTTATTCAACAGAAGATGAACATTGAGAATTTTAGAACTTACTTTATATTTTTTTCTAATCCTGGAGGGATGAACTCTGATAGCATGGAAATATCAATTTTCGTTAATACTGAAGTATGTAAACTTACCACAGATAATTTTGTTGATTTTGACAAAACGTCTACAATAAGCAATTATATTGTACACAATTACCACATGTACTGCTGCTCCAATTGTTTTCAATATCTGGCCAATGAGCCATGGGCTCTGAATGTGGACAATTTCTAACGTAATGTATGTCAATATTTTAATCAATAAAAGTGAATAGTTCAATTTCATTTGTATCTGTTGCAATTCCTTATAACTGGACTTTTAGATGTTTTTGTGATATGAATGGTCTTGACAGCCTTGCCCACACATGGAGAATGGTAACAGAAGTTGGGCCTGATTGCTACTCCACACATCTCCATGCCCCCTGCACCTCTCACCCACCCAAACCCAAAGATCCTACAGCAAGCAAGATGGATCACTCGACGAAAAAGACGTGGCACGGCCATGGGGAGATTCATGGGTAATTTCTGGCCCCATTTCCGTAACCGGCTTCCGTCTCCGCACCAAAGATCCCATAGAATACTAGTGCGGAGACGGAAGCCGGTTACGGAAACATCCTCGTAAAAATAAAAGTTATTTTGGGAAAATCTTCTCATTTTCAGAATTATAATTTATTAACACAAACTGTTCCCCCTCAATGCTGATTACACTGCGAGTCAGGTCGGGTTACTGAAATGGATGAAAAAAAGGCTCACATTCAGCTCCGTTGCCTACTCCACGTCAGCCCATGGCATTTAAAAGGAGTGGTCTATCTTGCTTGCTCTAAGATATTTGCCCAAACCTACTTCCACACATTTCCATTAACTGCACTTACTTTTGCAGCCTTGTTTGGTATAATCTTCCTGTTGTTCAGAGCAGTCTCTCAAGGTGGTGCAGACCATGAGAAATGATTAATCATCAGGTGGTGGATTCTAAGACCGTGCCCCCAATGTCTTGGCATTCTTTTTGCTAGATTATAGCATTAAAAATCTTTCAAGCAACTTTTCAAAGTCTTTGATCAAATACATTTAAAAAAATGGCTCAAATAGATTTGTTAATGAAAAATAATCCATTAAAAAATTAAAATATTTTCTTAAATACCGTTGGTAGAAAATTATTTAAACATTAAATTAGAGAAAATAGTAAAACATGACACTGAGCTTATCTCTCTAATAAATGTGACCCATTCCAGTGAGTAGAGTTGTGTTACTTTGCTAGCAAAGCTTTGCATAAGGAGACTGTTCTGTTCTGCAACTGGACTCCATGATGCATTTTGCAGCAAGGACGGGGTCTGATGGACGGAACTTGTATGACAATTAGTAATGTGCTGAACTCGGTACTACAGTTAACTTGCTGTTCTCTCTGCTACCTTTTGGCTGAATATTATTATGGTCCAGCTACAAAAGTGTACATTACATGTGGGATCAGAAATGTATGGCTAAAGGGAAGTCAGTTAATCACCACGAGTGCACATCTTATGTTTGTGCACAAAGCCATATATTCTAATTCAATTTCAAAGTTTTCAATATACTATTAACAATACTATTATCACAAAAAATATTATAAAGTTCTTTGAAATGACGATAAAGCTAAGTTTCATAATCTGTGTTGATTTTATGCAAAGACATTTTAATCACCAAGGAAATATATTCATGTGTTCGGAGCAGAATTAGGCCATTTGGCCCATCAAGCCTACTCTGCCATTCAGTCATGGCTGATCTATCTCTCTCAACCCCATTCTCCTGCCTTCTCCCAATAACATCTGTACTAATCACGAATCTATCAATCTCTGCCTTAAAATATCCCATGACTTTTGACTTTAAGGCATGCTGAAATAATGTTAAGGGGCATAACCAAGCATTTGGTCAGAGATGATAAATGGGATTTTTAAGTGATATTTGAGGCTGATGGCTATAGGGATTGAATTTTGGAGTGTGGACATAGAGGGCTAAAGTTATCTTCTAATAATCAAAGAATGACACTGATCCTTTATTTTGTTTTGATTGTTGACTTTCTCCCAAATTTTGTCATTTGTAACCAGCTTAGAGTAACTGGATAACCATATTAGTTGTAAAATAGAGTTGGCAATCGATCAATCTGTGAAGCCATTTTTACAGAATCAAAACAGCTTTTACCTTTTAAGAATTGTATACTAAAAAATATTCTAAATGTGCCTTATACTAGAAAATATTCTAAATGTGCCTTATTCTTGGCTCCCGACTTTCTTTCATCCTTTTGTCTGTGAAGACTTCTGGAACCCTTCTCACCCAAGAATGAAAATCCTCAATTTCACTAATGACATCCATATCTTGTACGTTACTAAACGTGTGCAGGCTGGTCTCTGAAACACTTGTCAGGAATCTGGACCCGATTATAGAGACATTTCCTAATCCCCCCAAAAGAATTGTACTGGTAACATCTGGACCTTTTTAAGCATTGTTTTTTCAGCTGTAAAATCAAATTTTGAACATATGCAATACTGCGTGGTGCTGTGAACATGGATGGCAGTGTGTAGAATTTAGCCCTTCCATTAGCTTTACTACATAAATCTGATCTAAACATGAATTGGAATTGACTGCTGGCACTACAACTGAATCTATTTTCTATTTTTCAAACCAGCCAGATTTCACGTGGTAAAAAGAAAACTGCATTAGCAGTGGGAACAGAATGATAGGAAACAATTGACATATAAAACCAAACCTACAATGACATTTACATTGTCTGAAGAAGGGTCTCGACCCGAAACATTGCCTATTTCCTTATCTCCATAAATGCTGTCTCACCCGCTGAGTTTCTCCAGCATTTTTGTCTACCTATGACATTTACAGTGATATACTGTTGAGGCAAAACATGTTATTTCATATTCTAAAGCTCGAATTCATAAAATGAAATGCACCACCCAATGTTTATTTAAAATACCATTTCCACATTCTGACACCAGATTTAAATGCACAATCCCAGCTTGCCATATTGAGTAGACTAATATAAAAAAGTTGTGAGAGCAATATAAGTTGACCAACATTATAAACAGCTTAATCCAATTTTTTTACCCTCCTTTTTACAGTGTGAAGTTGCAAAGTAGGTATGGCTATGGTTTGAACTGTAATATGATCAATTTAAACTAGAATCAAGAAATTGTAGATCTGTTCAAGAGATTGTAGCGGTTGAAATTTGGTGCAAAAACAAACTGCCGCAAGAACTCAGCAGGTCAGGAGCGAGACTCTGTGGAGGCAAAATCAAAGTTCTGGTGCCTTGACCCAGCAGGGGACTAAAAGTGTGAAGGGAGAGAGGAATGAAACAGAAGGCTGGTTGGTGATATGTTGAACCAGATTAGGGAGGGACATGTAACCAGTGGAAGGGGGACCCAAGTGGACAAATGTGTGGGTGATGGGCATATAGAACGGGAAGTGTAAACAAAGGAAGACTAGTCCCAGGTGGACCAGATGCATTGGGGAAAATGCGCAAGAGGTGTCAGTTAGCTAAAATTGGAATATTCATTGTTAATCCCATTGGACTGTAGGCTACCCAAGGATTATTCTACTTTATTTCTTGCAAAGACCCAGGACAGACAGGTCAGTGTGGGAATGGGAAGTGGGGATTGAGGTGATCATTTGGGCAGAGTGTAGGAGCTGTACCAGGCCCCACACCTCCCAGGCCACACTCACATTTCACTACTACCAGATGGTCCGGAAGCCTTGACCACCAGGTTCAAGAACTCTACGTCCATACTTGGCCTACATAGAGGTGGCCACATTGGGAATACTAAATGCACTTGACAAGGTTGGAGGAGGTGCATGTGAATCTTTGCCTCATTGAGTGGCCTCAATTTTAACCATTAATATCCAATTCATCTACACCATCCAACACTGGGATGGCCTGGGGACTTCACTGGCCTTGAACAACAAACCCCCAATACTACCCCCTAAGGCTAAAGCCCCATATATTGACAAATTTGTCCTTTCTGCCCATCTTCTCCAATGGATATGGCTTTGGGAACTGACTTGGGTCCAATGATGTCTTATTGTGAAATATATGGACAAGTCCTTCTTTCTGTCTTTCTCTGACCATTTTCTGGCCTCTATTGCCAGCATAATAATGATTACATTGATTCTCCTTCCCATTTCATCACTTAGCTGCCCGTTTCCATCCTCTCACTTTTGCAAAATCCATATCTCTTCCTTTCTTGATTTCCCTCTTTCCAGCAGAGGAAATAGGTTAACAATCAATATCATTAACATCTCACTGGCTCGTACAACCACCTTGACTACACCTTCACCCACTCTGCTTCATGGAAAGACTCCTATTTCATCTCCCAGGTTCTTTGACTGTACCTCATCTTTTCTGAAAATTAGACTGGATCCCATATCAGTGTTTCTAAGATGTTATCTATTTTCCTTAACCATGGCATTTCCTCTACCATAATTAATAAGGCTTTCAACTGCATTTCCCTCACATTCAGCACTTCTGTTCTCACCCCATCTCCCAACCAGAGGACTGTGTTCACCCATCATCACCTTCTAAACCATCATCCTTTATATTCAACAAATTTTCCTACAGAATTTCTGCCACATTCAATGAGATGTCATCAGACACTTATCATTTTAATCCCCACTCTTCACCTCCCACTCTGACCTCTCTACTTTAAGCCTATTACGCTTTTCCAACAAGAGCACAATGTGAGTTGAAGAAGCAGCATCATATCTTCCACCCAGGCTTGCTGCAGCCCTTGATGCGACCTGATCTGATATATTTCCAGCATTCTCTTATCATTTCCGATTTCCAGCAACTGCTGTGTCCTGCATAATACATTGCCAATGTGGTTTTATTCCAGTTCTACTGTTCCCTATTTACACCTACTCCAGTCAGATCATTTATGGTTAATAAGCCTTTTTCACCCTCTCTCTGAAGGCACCAACAGCATCAATGTCATCTCATGCCCCACACCCTGTCACAGACCTTTCCTGTGCTCTCTCCAGCAATCTCTACACTTTAGAACATTCTTGTGGTCTCCCTTTTCTAATCCCGATAAAGCATTATCTTGACCTGTGGAATTTACCTATTCGCTCTCCCTGCACAGTCTCCAATCTGCTAAATATTTACAGCATTTTTTTTCTTTATCTAAGATGTTCACTATTTGCAGTTTTTGCTTTTTGCCGTTTCGATCCCCTCCGGCTTTCAGAATGGAGACAAGGATAAATTAAACAGTACAATTGTTGTTGAAGCTGAATTTTTGGAATCTATTCCAGGGTCTGCATAAATATTCCTTTCTAAAGACATAGATTCATCAAGGACAGTCAACATAGATTTAGGGAAAGTCGTGTCTGATTAATTTGATCGTAACTTTTTAGGAAGTACTGAGGAAGATAGATGAGGGATCATGTGCATTTGACGTAGTCTATGTAGATTTTAACCAGGCTTTTAACTAAGTTACACATCGCATATTGGTCAAAAAAGTATAAATCCATCAGATCCAAGGGAGTGTGGCAGATTGGATCCAAAATTGGCTTGATGGCAGGAAGCAAATTATTATAGACAGGTGATTTGGGAAAGAAGGTCATTATTGAACTCGGAAAGACTTTTGTAGAAGGATTAGAGGGGAGATGAGAGAAAGAAGAAATCACTCCGAGATTGGTGGAACTGGGAACTCACAGCCTGAAAGAGTGGTGGACACAGCCACCTTATTACATAGAGTCAGAGAGAGAGAGAGAGACAGAGAGAGAGTATATACAGTATAAAACATTCTTCGCAATATACTGGGAAGTCATGGCCTGCAGTGCTTGGACTAGTGCTGGATGCTAGGATTAGATTGCATTGCTTGTGGTGAGCCAAATGGTCTTATTCTGCACCATAATGTTTCTAGGATTCTTTGAAAAATTGTCTCAGTCCAGTATTGTGCTGGTAAGGCCTTGTTATCCTGGGAGTAATCAACCAAGATCATTCCTGGGATAACTTAGTCCAAGCTCCCACCCGGCAATGCTGTACAGAGATGGAATGGTTTCATCCTGTACAACATGCAGCATTCATTTCATTGAAGTGCCGAGTTGCATTTCCAGACCGACATGGTGGCCGAATGTTTATAATGTTAAGGTTTTCCTCGGGAAATAAAATACTGTTCAATTGAGCAGTGATGAAAAAAGAGCATTGGCATGTTTCGATGTTTATAAATAGCCTGCCTCAGTAGGATGTGGCATTAATTTGTACTGAAAATGCCATTCTAAGGTGGAACGCATTAAACTGTAGAGCTTGGGGCAAGTTCATTAGAATCGTGGGGTAGAAATTAGTTCAGTCCCATTCTTAGATTCACTGTAACAGGACACCATGATCCTCATTATTCACAGAATGTTGGGGTGTTACTGGTTAATGGAGGGCCTTGGATAAATCCTGGGGTGAATTATAGTGGAAGAGTTAGAAGTGAGAAACGTGCGGCAGGGTTACAATTGTGACACTTTTGGGGTTGAGGCACTAGTGCTTAATTTGGTTTTGTGTCAAACGGTATGTTAAATTAAAAACATTTTCAACGTGCCTGACATTGACAGCTGCAGGGGGTGTTGTAGAATCCTGAATGAGCACACCTGACTATTTTTAACATTGGACATTGGGTTGCCTAAAATACAACTCACAAGCTTAGCAGTGAAAGCAATGTCAGTGCAGATTAGAAGTAAGCCAACCCACTGTTAAATTGTTCTCTTTTGTGCCTGATACATAGGTGCCAACGCACAACATTCTCTACCCTATTTATGCTTCTACCTTTCAAAGTGACTGTTCCCTTAATTTAGTCCCTCTGCCTATTCTTGACAAAGAATCAAAACTATAAAATGCTGTTTAATTTACAGATACAACATAGGAACAGACCCTTCAGCCCACCAAGGGCGGCACAGTGGCGCTGTGGTAGAGTTGCTGCTTTACAGTGCCAGAGACCTGGGTTCGATCCTGACTATGGGTGCTGTATGTACAGTTTATCTATTCTCCCCATGACCTGCGTGGGTTTTCTCCGAGATCTTTGATTTCCTCCTACACCCCAAAGACGAACTGGTTTGTAGGTTAATCGGCTTATAAATGTAGAATTGTCCTTAGTGTGAGTAGGATAGTGTTAATGTGCGAGGATCACTGGTCGGTGCAGACTTGGTGGGCTGAAGTGCCTGTTTCGGCGCTGCATCTCAAAACTAAATTAAACTAATAGTCCACGCCAACTATTGATCACAAGTTCACGCTAATTCTATGTTATCCCATTTTTCCCCATCCACTCTCACACTCTGGGCAATTTACAGAGGACAATGAACCTACAAACCACCATGTCACTGGGATGTTTGAGGAAACTGGTCACATGCAAACTCCACAGAGGCATCACCCAAGAATGTGATCAAACCTGCCGTTATCAGGCAGCAGCTCTACCTGCTGTGCCCCTGTGCCACCACTGTTGTTAGATATATGTCACAAAATCAGGCTTCCCAAGTGATTGGAGTTCTCAGTGTTCACCTGTACTCCTGTAATCTAGTATGAATTTTTACATTTTTTTGTACCTGTGCAGAAACCACAATGTTTCAATGTCATTCACGATGTGGGTAAATAGCTCAAGGGATTACTGACATTGTTATTATTATGTGTAAGAAAGAACTGCAGATGCTGGTAAATTCGAAGGTAGACACAAAATGCTGGAGAAACTCAGCGGGTGAAGGAATTGGCGACCTTTCGAGTCGAGACCATTCTTCAATCTGAAGAAGGGTCTCCACCTGAAACGTCGCCAATTCCTTCTCTCCATAGATGCTGCCTCACCCGCTGAGTTACTCCAGCATTTGGGTCTACCATTGTCATTATTATCAAGGGTGGTATGCAGCATTTATTGGTGTCTTTTTGAATGGCAATAAAGTCTTTTGATTGATTGATTGAGCAGAGGTGGATTAGTGATGGGAAAGGAGTGGGAAAGGAGTGGGAAAGTCCTGTTTCTGGAATACAGGGATTTCTAAGTGTCCTTATGAACTCACAAAAGTGTATCTTTTCCAAATTTCATGCTGGGCAGCACCCTCTGGTGGCAGAGTTTAGTATTGAATTGAATTTGAATTTATTTGCCACACAACCAGGGTCGGTGGTATTTGGGTTGTCAGCAGCGGTACAATAATAAAGAACACACAACCACAATAAAAATGTAACACAAACACCCACCACAGCATTCATCACTGTGGTGGAAGGCACAGAACTTGGCCAGTCCTCCTCCATTTTCCCCCGTGGTCGGGACCTCCACAACTCCGCAGCCGTTGCTGCGGGCGTCCAGATGGTAAGGGACAAAGTCAAAGTCAAGGTAAGTCCAGGATCGGCTCTTCCCCACCAGAGACTGCGGCTTCAGGTTGGTGTAGGCCGCAGGCCGGCAGTCGAAGATTTAAGGTTCCCGCCGCGCCGCAGCCAGAAGCACCGCAGACTGCAGGGCCGATGGTCGAAGATCCCCTCCAGGGGTGATGGTAAGTCCATGCCGCACCCGCGGTAGAAGTTATCCGAGGGCCGGCCGTGATGGCTTCTTCTTCCCCCGGGTCCCTCACGAGGGATCCCGGGCTGCGGACGCCGTGCCATCTGGAGCTCTGCAGACCGCGGCTTCAGGCTGCCGGCTGCCGCGGGCCGGTGAAACGGAGCGTCCCCTCCAGCGAGCCCCAGCGAGGGCTCACCCGCTCCACGCCGAGAGTCCACGCTGCACCCGCCGCTGAAGCCCCGGGCACGTCTCCGGAAAAGGCTGCGCCGATTCTCGTTGTTAGGCCACGGGGGAGGCGACCTGGAAAAAGTCGCCTCTCCGTGGAGGAGGCGACCAAAGCGGTTTCCCCCTTACCCCCCCCACACCACCCCCCACACAAGACACACAAAGGAACATTAAAACAAACTTTAAAACATACTTTAAAACATATTAAAAATTGAAAAGACTAATGCGCTGCTGACAGGTGCAGCCAGTGCTTTACAGTAGGCGACGCTTTACGGTAGGGGGCGCGACTCTCGTCAGCAGTGTGGGGGGGTGGGAGGGAGGGGGTAACTTTTAATCTCTCCCTGCACGGGAGACCCGACCTTTTCTTTGTCGGGTCTCCGTTGTCGTTGGGGCTGCAACGAGGAGCGGCCTCCAACAGGAAGACCGGGGGCTCTGGTGCTGACGACTCACCTCACTGTCGCGGAGCTGGCCGAGTCCGGAACGGGTGGAGCGGTGGTGGAGCGCTGCTGCGGCCCGACCTCCGGAGATTCGGAGGCTGCAACTGCGGGTCTGGCGGATGGCGGCACCGGGAGCCCACGGGTCCCTGGAGGGAGACCACTTTTCAGGGCTCCCGCAACGGCGACTTCTCCCGCCCGAGTTGCGGGGTCGAAGAACTGCTGGAGCGGGGCCTCACAGCACCGCCCCGCGCGGCTTGGAATGGCCGCGGGACTCTGCAAGCGCCCGCCGGGGGCTCCAACATCAAGAACCCGGTGTGCGATCTTGCACTACCCGGCGTGGCTTTAATGGCCGCGGGACAATCGCCATCACCAGCCAGGGGCTTTGACTTTGACTCTGACATGGGGGGGGGGGGGGGGGGGTGGGGTGGAGTGCAGTGGAGAGATAAGTTTTTTGGCCTTCCATCACAGCGATGTGATGGATGTTTATGTAAATTATGTTGTGTCTTGGGTCTATTTGTTTGTAATGTATGGCTGCAGAAACGTCATTTCGTTTGGACCTCAAGGGGTCTAAAAGACAAATAAATTGAATTGAATTGAATTGAATTGAATTGCAGCGCCCCCTACGAAATAGCACGAAATAACACGAAATCTGCCGAATCCCGCTGTTTTAAACGATGATAATGTGTTAACGTGTAGATACAAAGAACTGCAGATTCTGGTTTATACACAAAATAACTCAGCGGGTAGGGCAGTATATCTGGGGAACATGTTTCGGGTCAATATTGTAAACTTCACCTTTCCTTGTTCTCC
Organism: Leucoraja erinaceus; assembly: GCF_028641065.1. Classification (NCBI taxonomy): domain Eukaryota; kingdom Metazoa; phylum Chordata; class Chondrichthyes; order Rajiformes; family Rajidae; genus Leucoraja; species Leucoraja erinaceus. Next base: position 64,001,398 of record NC_073382.1, read on the forward strand.
AGATACGCTGCCTGACCTGCCGAGTTTCTCCAGCGCTTTGTGTCCTTTTGTGATAATAGATTATTTTGGCTTATCATTGTGTTGTAATGTTCTGTGAGAATTTCACCCTGTTTTCTTATTATCATTCCAGTGTTTTCCTATCTATCGGACAGTTAAAAAAAATGAGTGGTGGTAATCATCACTTTTACTGCAGGTTAGGCAGGCCACCAATACTGAACTTGATTTTCCTTCCCATTCACTTTTCGGGCCTAAATAGATTAATTTCACTGCGCTATACAACACTAACCTTGATATGAACTATTGTGGACAATCTTTGGTTGCACTAAGGATTTTGGGATTTTTAATGGTTTATCGATTTTATTTTTGTTTATTATATTTCAGAATCAGAATCACACTTTATTCGCCAAGTATGTATTGCAAGATACGAGGAATTTCACTGGCCAGGTCAGTCATACAATTAAAAGCAACAGACTCAAAAACACATTTTAACATGAACATCCACCACAGTGACTCCTACGCATTCATCACTGTGATGGAAGGCGAAATAAAGTTCAAGTCCTTCCTCGGTCGGGGGCCTCGTGCCCCTCGTTGACGGGACGATCTTTACTCCCGTAGCCGTCGGCGTTCGGGCCCTCCGCGTCGAGGCGATCCACTCCCGCATCGGGGGAATGTCAGCTCCCCTGCGCTGGGCGATCGAACCTTGCGTAGGGGCTGGTCGAACCTTCCGCGTCATTGGAGCTCCCGACTAGCCTCTCCGAGACTGTGAGCCCTAGATGGTAAGTCCATGGTGGTTGCAGTGGGAGCGATCCCAGGCAAGGGATCCGCTCCGATGTTAAGTCCGCGCCCCGCGGTGGGGCTCACGACAGTCCAAGGAGGCCTCCAGCTCCAGCTCCAGCGATGGTAGGTCGCAGAGCCCAGAGAATGTGATCCTACCGGGAAGGTAGGAACTTGAAAAAAAGTTTCCCCTGATCCCCTCCCCCCACATAAAACATACCAAAGAACATTAAAACAAACTTTTAACGCACTAAAAAATAACAGAAAGAAAGAAAAAACTAAGACTGCTGGCAGGGCTGCCATCTCCCCGGCGCCCCATGTTGTCTATTTTCAGCGTGTTTTGCACGTACAGAACTGTTACGTCTGCCAGTAAGAATTTAATTATTCCGTTGCCGGTAAACAGGCCAATTAAATGTTCTTGACTCTTGACAATGGCTCCTCTGGTTTCCCTTTCATGCATTCTTATTTTCTGAAGGTTTGTTCTGCACAAAACTTTGCCTCCTGTTTGGGGCACTGAATATATTTAAATATTTGATTCAAATACAGTTTGTAATCCTAGGTTCCACGGCAGCACAATGTAGGTATGAGAGTGGCGTGGTGCTCCTTTATCGTGGATAAGTTGGATGTCCCAATGGCAGAGTTGCACGAAAGGAAGAAGCCCTATTTAATGCCAAAACCACACTCTAATAAAAATTCTGCTTAACTGTGTGAGATCAAATTCTACTTAAACACCAAGGAAATTAGAATTTCACTTACCAGTGAAAGATGACATACATCTTAAGTTTATCTACTAGTCATCACAACATTATTTGTAATTACTTTGTAAAATCAAAACCAATGGTGTCTAAATAAGAAAGGTGCATTACTTTGTAAAATCAAAACCAATGGTGTCTAAATAAGAAAGGTGCATTCATACTGTTATTTTTACTTTAAGTGGCTCTTAAAGCACATTTTACTTAAATTTAATGATAGACAGAAATTACATCCATCCCTAATTATCTTTGGCCAATTGGTTTGTTTATGTTGTTTCTTTCGTGACGCCTGATTAAGTTGTCAATTTTTTTCCATTAAGGCTACCGTTCTATTGTTAAAAAAACACCATTCTTTTATTTTTTCTCTTTGAAAATTTCAAGGGCTCAATTTGTTTCTTTCACACAGGATGTGGCAAGGTAAAAAGAGGATTTCAATCTAAATAAATGATTCCTATTTAGGAATTGATTAAGTAGGTGATGGTTTTGAGTGTCGAGGAGTAGAATTTGGTCATATATGCGATGGGTCGGGGCATTTAATTTGGCTCCAGTGCTGCTCTTTTGAAAACCAGCAGGGAATTATATATCCATCAGAGATACACTGGGACTACTGTCATGGAGATCTGTCTATGGCTTCCCTAAACTTCCACAGTACAAATGGATGACTACATCATCACACATCACTATTGGAAGCAATGTTTAATTTCCTGCAGATCAGTACAGATAATGAGTATATTTATAGGCAACGGCGCATGCTGTATGTACAGGCGAATATTCTCTTGCGTAAATTTGGTGCGTGTGCAAAGATGTCGCTATTTAGAGCATACTGCACACCACTCTACACTGCGCACCTGTGGTCGAACTATGGAAAGACAAGTATGCAGAGACTAAAGGTGGCATATAACGATGCCATGAGAACGCTCGTTATAGAACGGTAGTGGTCGCCGGGAAGAGTAGGAGGAGGGGCGAGAGGAGGAAGCGAGCGGGCAGCGGGGCGCGTGTCAACCAAGGACTTCAGCAGCTTCAATCCAGACTCTGGGGGAGGGGGGTGAAGGGGTCGTCACAGAAGAGGGCTGATTCCCGAACGCTCCCGTTGGCAGCTCCCGGCTGCAGGATTCAAGCTTCAGGGCCCGAGTGGGGGGGGGGGGGGGGGGGGGGGGAGTGGTCAGGGCGAAAGAAAGAGGTGGGGGGAGGAGGAGGGGGGGGAGAGGAGGAAGGGAGCGGGGAATGGGGAGCGTAACTGGCAGCGCATTGAAAAGTCTGTGCAGCGTGAGGAGCAAAGGCATTGTGACATCAGCAGCTGGCCAGCTGTGATATTTGAAAAAAAATGTCAGTTCGGTGATCAATTTCAGTAAAAAAACTCGGGAAATAATTAATTACAGAGGAGTGAATTTCTGAAATCATAAGGTAAATCTCTACTGAAATATATAAAAATGTCTCCGTTACCGCGTCGGGTTTAGGAGGAGATATGACTGACGTGAAAACAAACAAACAAACAAACAAACAAACAAATGAACTAATGAAGAGAGTTTTAATAGTTATAAGATATATATACCTTGCACAAACAGCAGAGGTCCCAACACAAATCCCTGCGGAACTGCACGGGTGACAGACCTCCATCCAAAATATTGTCCTTCCACCACAACCCTCTGTCTTCTATCAGTAAACTAGTTCTGAATCCATACGACCAAGTCACAGATAATCCCGTGCACATTAACCTTCTGGATCAGCCTACCAAAGACAACTTTATTAAAAGCCTTACTAAAATCCATGTTGCAATTGTACAAGTGCTTAAAGATCTCTATTGTTGTTTCAAGTTAATTGTACACTGAGTGGACAGTGTGCAATGTTCATAAGTGATCGGAGTAGAATTAGGCCATTCGGTGGCCTGCTCCACCATTCAATCATGGCTTGTCGATCCCTCCCTTCTCACCCCATTCTGCCTTCTCACCATAACCCCCGAGACCCGGGGTGTCAATGTATTATCACAATCGCCACAAACTCTTTGAAGTACTTCCCACTGGGGGGGCGACTCCGGACTGTCAAAGGCAGACATAAAAACAGCTTTTTTTCCACGAGCAGTAGCTCGACTCAGCAGTCAAAATTCTGTGGCCTCCTTTTGCTCTGGTATTTTATTTTATTCTTCACATGTTTAAATTATAATGTTTTATTTTTGTCTACTGTATATCATGTTGTTATCCTTGCGAGCAAAACACCAAGGCTAATTCCTTGTATGTATACATACTTAGCTAATAAAATGTATTCAATTCAATTCAGTTCAATTCAATATAGGTTTAAGGTTGGTGGGGAAAGATGTAATAGGTACCTGAGAGGCAACTTTTTCTACAGAGGGTGGGGTTACATGGAATGAGCAGCAAAAGGAAGTAGTTGAGGCAGGTACAATAACAACATTTAATGGACACAGATAGATACTTGGATAGGAAAGATTTAGAGAGATATGGGCCAAATGCAGGCAAATGGTACTTGCTTCGATGGGGCATCTTGGTTGGCATGGATGAGTTGGGTTGAAGGGCCTGTTTCCATGCTGTATGACTCATTGAGTGGTGCTAAATGTATTTTTCTGTTTATCCTGATTGCTGAACAAGTCATTTTCTCCTAGGTATGGAGACATAAGCAGGTATTCCTTCCAGAATGTGTCAGAATGTGGTATTCCTTCCAGAACCTTGAAGAGTATAAACTAAACATACTTATTTACCCCTTTTTGGACAATCCCATCATCCCAGGTCCATTGCCTGATCTGCTGTTCTGACCTGCCACTTCTCTTCGAAATTTCCTCCCAGCAGCAGCAAAAGAGTTCCTCTTTGTGAGAAGTATTGTTTCTGCTTAAGTGCCTCTGAAATTCTCACATGTCCAGCAATCACAAACAGGTAGACAGTCAATGAATGGATTGTGTCGGTAGAACTGCCTGCAAGCCCAAACTGCTTTTACAGAAACTAGCACAAATGGCTTTATAAAATCAAGGGAGCAACACAAAATCTTCAAAGATTAGTGGCTAGGGCTTGCCTAGAATGTCATGTCCAGTTCTACGCACTTTGGAAAGATATCAAGGAACTGGAAAGAATTGAAAGGAGATTGACTAAATAATTAGCAGAAATGAGGCACTTCTACAGTTTGTTGAAAGGGCAGTAACTGAGATTGTTCTCCTCAGAGCAAAGTTCTGAGACAGAAATTAAGTGAGTGCTTATCAGAAATGAAAATTATGGAAAGGTTTATGGGAGTAAATAAGGAGGATCTGTTTTCTATTAGTGGAGTGGTTGTATACCAGAAGTAACAGAATTGTAAACATTCGTAGAGTTCAACCAAACGTCTAATTCTGTTTGCTGTATCACAATTGATAACACTTTCCGTTCTGAATCAGAAGATTGTAGATTTGTTCCACTTCAGATATCTATATAACTAAAAGTCTTGACCACTTCCTGTCTGCACTGTATATTGATTTTAGAAAAACACCCTACCATATATCGCTTTGATTTTTGGCCATCTTACACACAGTCCTCCTCCACTGAGGCAGCCCCGAGGATGTTTCGGATCGTTCAAAAATAAAAAAGTTATGAGTGTTTAAAAGATCTTGAGATCAGCTGATTGGTCCTCTTGCCTGTCAATCACCACGATTAAGGTAATGCCCCTTCCAGGGGGGGTGGGGGGGTGCAGGACTATAAAACCCCGGATGCCTGGACGCGAGTCAGTTACTCTGGAAGATCGTGAGGGAGAGTCCACAACTGTGATTCTGAGCTGTGAATCAACTGAACTGTGAGTTTGCAATGTACTTGCAATAAATGATTATTTAGCTCTTAATGACAATGCAATGAGTTGTTTGGCAATTTGGTGTCCTGCACTCTGCCTGAAAGGCTATGAAACCGAATGTGGTGGCCTGCACTCTGCTTGAAATGGAATTTCAAGGAATAGCCGTGAGTGAACTGCCAGCCCTGAGTGATTGATCTGCCAGCCCACCAGCCCTGAGTGACTGATCTGCCAGCCCACCAGCCCTGAGTGACTGATCTGCCAGCCCACCAGCCCTGAGTGACTGATCTGCCAGCCCACCAGCCCTGAGTGACTGAGCTGTCAGCTCACCAGGCCTGAGTGATTGAGCTGCCAGCCAACTAGGCTTGAGTGACTGAGCTGCCAGCCCAAGAATCCATTCGGCCCATAATGTCCACACTAGCCCTCTGGAAACATGTTCCTTTGGCCCACAACACCCATACTAGCGCTCCAGAACCCCTCCCCCCCCACACTGGCCACCAATATTGGAATTGGTGGAGAGGTGGAATATTGCATTCAGGGACCAGCCCTCCCGTGTGAACATGGGATCCAAAGTTTCAAATAAAACTCCGATCGAGGGAGTGTCATGTTTTGTTTCCTATCTCAGTGGCATGTGCCACTTTTTTGAAGAAAGGTACAGCGGTTATCCCTAGTGCCCTGGCTTACTGCTATCCTTCAAGCATTTCACATGAAACCGTGATCTTTTATTGTCTCATTGCATTTCATGGGAACTTGCTATCACCAATTATCTGTGGCATTTTTGATGTTACCACAGTGGATGCATGTCATAGTTACATGGCAGAGAATGGGATAATTAGGGAGAGTTAGTAGGCAGATTGTCTACGGCAGGTCATGTTTTATGAACGTGATTGAGATTTATGAGGCGAGTTGGGCAGTGGACATTGTCTGTGGATTTCAATAAGGCATTTGACAAAGTTCTTCACGTTAGAAGAGTTGTTTAGAGTTCCATCCATTCCAGCAACCTGCTCATGCCTTCCTTCACTCTGTTATTACCTTTCCCAATATTTACCATTATTTCAAATTACACATTTGTACAGATTTTGAACATATTCTTAACTGCCAACCCCAAGTTCCCTTAGGGACACCATTGCATGATACATTCAGTTCCACCAATTTGTTTCTTAATGAATGAACAAAACTGTTTTAATAATTTTTCTCTTGGGTTCCAAGAGCAGACTAGCTACTGCTTCATGAGTGGAGTTGGCTGCCATAGACACCACTGGGTTGCACTTTGAAAGATTTTGCGGCTTTTCCATCATGTGTGGTTGTAGGTGATCATGATCGTAGATTCTTGAATACTATCTGTCTGGTCAATGTTATAATGTCTGAAAATTTTAAATGATGTATAGCCAAAAAATCCTTAGTGTTGACAAACCAATGCAGAGATTTAAAAATAAGCAACTTCTCACGGAGACACAAAAAAATCCCCGCAGGTGCCAGATTCTTGAGCAAAACAGAAAGTGCTGGAGGGACTCAGCAGATCAGGCAGCATCTGGGCAGGGAAATAGACAAGTGACATTTTTGGTTAGGATCCTTCTTAGGACAGCCGAGAGCAGGGGGGAGAAAGCTGCAAAAGAGAAATGGCGGTCGGACCAACCTGGCAAGCGATAGGTGGATGTAGGTGAGAGAGATTTGATGCGCAGATGGGTGGAATAAGTAAAAGGCTTGAGATGAAAAAGGAGATAAAAGGATGTCCGATAAGGAGAAAGGTATCTTCTAATGTTAGCTCAGCAAATATAGAGGAAAATATTCAGTGTGCCTTAATTAGATTGTATTCATGTGCAGTCCTGAGCTCACAAGGTTCTGAGACTGCATCAAAAGATAAGATAATAAATAAGCTGTAAATGCATTTCTGGAAATTTTCCAATGCATACGACAGACAGAAAATAATATGATAACAAATAGCTCATTCGGCAACAGAGTGGAAAGCAAGTATCATTGAATGTACGTATCATTGAATAGATCAACTGAACCAGCTGGAAGTTCTATCCCCATCCACACCATTATTGTGCATGGAATAATTCTCCCCCCTTGTTGATATCTAAGCCTGATTAATGGATAATTGCTGATAAAATACTCTGAACAGGCAAAAAAGTGCTGCAAACTCCATGAGAAATTTAACTTGCATTAATAGCACCAAACACAGATGCCTGTGGACTCATCTAAATTTGGCCCTCATGCCTCACTTTAACAAGTTTGCTCAGCCAAGAGCATTGACGCCGGAAAAATAAAAGCTGTTCTGAAAAACACATGGCATGGATTCTGTTCTACAGTCACGTGAAATTTAACTTTTTTCTCTGTTTGAAAAATGCGCAGAACATTAACTAATTTCCATGACTAATTTCCCCTCAAGGTTTTTTAAAAATCATGCACAAGAATAAAGTAACTGCTTATGAATTAAAAAATTACAATTAACATGCTGTATAGAAATAGGTATCATAAAAAAAACACCTGAATAAGTCAATTAAAGGAAATTGAAAAAATAGCATAAGGTGACTGTAAACTCAAAACATTAGATTTTATTTAAAGCCCCGCTCCCTGCCATGGATGCCCTCCACCGAAAACGGTGTCTGAGACGGGCTGGGAAGATCATCAAAGACCCCTCACACCCCAACCATGGACTGTTTGCCCTCCTCCCATCAGGGAGGCGGTACAGGAGCCTCAGGTCACGTACTAGTAGGATGAGGAACAGCTTCTACAACAATACAATCACACTGCTGAACTCGGAGTCCCGCCGATAGATTTCTCCGGTCCCTCCGTCCCCATTGTTCAATTATTCTGTATTTTTTGATTATTCTGTATCTTCTCTCTTACTATTTTTTTATTTCTTTATGCACAACTACTACGGACTGTGGCAAAACTGCATTTCGTTGTACTCATACTTGTATTTGTGCGATGACATTAAAGTTGAATTGAATTGAATTGAATTTTACAAATTCCCACGGGTATATTTTCTGTTAAATGAAATGGGTGTGCAGAAATAAATACTTGAAGCATTGACCATTACTGCATGAAGCAATGTCTAGAGAAAAATGTAACTGCTTCTTTATAGATGGGCAAGTTTCCCCCAAATCTTTGTCATTTTCCCCAACTGCAAAAAAAAACAGGTTTGTAGTGTTCTGTTTCTGTCCTTAAAACCTGAGGAAATTGCACCTGATTTGTGTGTTTTCATTGAACGCATAAGCTGATTTAATATGTTGTAGAAATAGACTTCCATGTGCAGGAAACGTTCAACAGGTGCAACAATATAAGAAGGATTAAAAACTTCTAGAAATCAATTAACCGATGAATCAAGGGAAATTGACATAAAACCAATGGGAAAAGAACCATGATAGAGATCATTTGAGATTCTCTAGCGAGCAACAAATTAGATTGTTAGAGAGCAAAGGGTGCAGATGCAACTGTAGATTTCGAAAGGAAATTCCTAATCCAAATGGAGAGGATATATTTGCAGGTTTACGGAGGAAAGATATTTGGTCAACTATTTTTATATAGGCAAAATGAGGACAACAGTTTGAATGGCCTCCTAGGCTGAAGGACCCATGATTCATAAATGGGCACAAAATGCTGGAGTAACTCAGCGGGACAGGCAGCATCTCTGGAGAGAAGTAATGGGTGATGTTTCGGGTCCCATTCCTTGCTAATTTTTTTTCTATTATTTTTATCTTGTTTGAGTGTTCTTCCTTCATCATTGTATATGAGGGTTTCACTTCTTAATGTCCTATGTAAAACTGACAACCTAGTGTTTTAGAGAAAAGAGGAAGGAGTAAGATTATAATGTTGATTAATTTATTTCATTTTCCAACTTTTGCAACAGTTTTTTTAATGGCTATTTTCACCTCTTGCACAAAATCATTACACCTGCTCCTCTGTTTTGCATGGGTCTTGTCTTGTTGCAGGATTGACCCGAGTACATCTGCAACATCCTGAGCAGATGTACTTCAAGAAGCACAAATAGGCAGTTCCTGATAACAGAACGGTGATAATTATGATAACTGATGCCCCAAATGCAAGAGACGTTGTATCTTCAATAATGTCATTCAATCCTCCAGTTGGTGAAAGGGTTGTTGATTCAATGTTGTGCCCTGTGAATATAAACAGATAAATAATAGTTATTCAAAATAATGTATAATAAGTAATTTAAAATCAGACTGAAATTGAGGTCTAGGTATTTAGATCTTGATGATTGCTTCTTCTTTGCTTAACAGCACATGAGAGAACAATGTGTTCTGCTGTTTTATCATCAGCCGGCTATGATAATGCTTTTTTTTAGTACCAAAGTCTCTTTTCCATGGCCGTTAACCCGATGCATGACTGTGTAGCAAGAGGGTCTGTAAACTGGCCGAGGCTGGTATGTCAAAGGAGGTCAAGCCTTGTTCCTATGCTCGAGCATTGGCAATCATAGTTATATAAGCCCTGGATCTGACCTCTCAAATAGGATGTTTGATCACGATATTAAATGTTTTTCTAAAAATTGGGTTACATTCCCAAGGAGGAGGAGCCATCTTGGGGAGCGGCTGCTAACCAGCAGCCGTCCGTTTACTTCGCTTTTTTAAAAAGTTTTTAGTAAGTCCTGTGTTTCGTCCGTTGGAGAAATGGACTTTTTAATGTGGGGGGTAGGGGGCAATTTTACTTCTAGGTCCCTACCTGGTCGGTGAGGCAGCTTTTTCTCCGGGCTGCCCGTCGACCCGTCCTTGTGGCCTACCAGCGGGCTTGGAGCGCCATTTCCTGGCGGGGACCGCCCAGCACGTCGGCCTCAGTGGCGGCGCAGCGCTGGGGCGCTGTCGCGGAGCGGAGCGGGCGATGCCTTGCCTGGGTCGCCACGCTGGATCGACACGCTGGAGCTCCGGTGAGCTGTGTCCGCCGTGTTCGACACCTCCGGGCTGCGGGTCTGCGGAGCGGAGCGGCGCCGATTTCAACATCGGGAGCCTGGGAGCTCCAGGCCGGCGGAGAGAGGGGGGGGGGGGAGGAGAGGAGAGGAGGGGGGGGGAGGGGGGAGAGGAGAGGGAGGGGGGAGAGGAGGGAGGGGGGAGAGGGAGGGGGGGAGGAGAGGGGGGAGGGAAGGAGAAGGGGGAGAGAGGAGATGGACGAGAGGGGGGGGGGGGGGGGAGAGTAGAGGGGGGGGGGGGGGAGAGAGAGAGAGGGGGGGGGGGGGGGGGGAGAGCGCCTTTTTACTTCAACCCAAACCCAAATAACCATTTGCAGGCAGTGCTTTTTTTACCTCTCACCATATTTTCATTTTCAAACCAAATTAAGGGTACTCGCAGTGCTGTAGACGTTTGTCAGTGTCATTCAAAGCTCTGATTGAGGCACACCACTTGCAGAGACTGATTGAGGCACACCACTTGCAGAGACTGATTGAGGCACACCACTTCCTGGTTTTATAGTCCCTCCAGCAGGGGCAGCAGAGAGAATGGGGAATTTTGTAAAAACATTAATATCTCTGTCAATTTTCATCGACGGGAAAAATCCTCGGCACACATGCGGCGGAGGGGGGCTCTGAGCGAGGTGGCCAAAAATGACGGCCGTAGGTGGCGGCGTACTCTCGGAAACCGCAGCACAGAAAGCCAAAACCGGTCAAGAACAGAGTTTTAGTAATATAGATTTTATTCTGATTATATGTTTTTTATTCCTGTTAATCTCTGTAAGGTGTCCTTGAGATTCCTGAAAGGCACCCAAAAATAAAATTTATTATTATTATTATTATTATTATTATTATTATTATTATTATTATTTTCACCTTAGTTTGATGTATTTATCATTTGTGCATTTGTATTTTGTTCATAAAGGAAAATAGTAAACAATATTAGATAGAATACTGGCAACTCAATGGCACAGGGTGGTAATGCTGCCGGTGTTTCACACCTGACCTTACACTTGTGCTTTTATTTTCCCAATTATCCGCTGTGATTTTCTGTGGGATTTATCTGGGATATCTGGCTGTCCTGCTGCGCCAAAGTAGGTAATAGATGGGAAAAAAGCAGCAAAATGAAAAAAAAAGGAGGGAGAAAGTGAGAGACAAAATGAAATAAAGGAAAATAAAACAATGCTCTGGATGTTATGTCGGTGAAGACCACTGCCGAGTTCCAAAAAAGATAAAAAGTGTTCAGAAGGTAGACAAAAATGCTGGAGAAACTCAGCGGGTGAGGCAGCATCCATGGAGCGAAGGAATAGGTGAGGTTTCGGGTCGAGACCCTTCTTCAGACTGATGTGAGGGTGTTCAGACATACCTTTGGCATTCCTCCCAAAGGGAACTTGCCATGTGATTGACTTCAGGAAGACATGGATGACTTGGGCAATAGGGCAGACAAATGGATTTTAAGTCACAGTATCATTATGTGATCTATATGATCAGCCATGATCATATTGAATGGCGGTGCAGGCTCGAAGGGTCGAATGGCCTACTCCTGCACCTATTTTCTATGTTTCTATGTTTCTATGAAAGGTGTAAGAAAGCATTAAATTTGACTATGCATTAAATGGGAGCACATGGAGCAGAAAATCATGAACCACGTACGTCCACAAATCCTTAAAGATAGCAGGACAAGTAAATAGAGGCATATGGCATGGAATCAGGCTCTTCGGCCCATCTTGTCCATGCTGACCAAGATGCACCATCTAAGCCAATGCGATTTGCCTACATTTGACCCAAATCCCTCTGAACCTTTCCTATCCATGGTTATAAAACAGATGCACAATTTGTTAGCAGTGGCATATAGCATAAGAGCAGACTATGCTAGAATCTTATATGATACATTTTGGGCCATAGTAATGAAAATAGTTTTGAAAGGCTTAAAAAAACTCAAACGGCAGATATTGCAACACTAAAAGATTCAAATTCTTGAATTAAACCTTTAAAACACTTTAAACATTGAAATTACCAATCCCCGAAATCCATAAAGTATATCTGAGGCATTGTTAATTTAAGCCTGCAATTTATTCTCAACCACAATCACTCTCAATTCCATCACTTTTGATATGGGAAATGGAGTCTTGAGCACCCATGCTGGAGTAACTCCGTCGGTCAGGCAACATCTCTGGAGAACATGGATAGGTGACATTTTGGATTGGGACCTTTCTTCTGAATTCAGTGTGAAGAAGGGTCTCAAGCAGAAATGCTACATATTTATGTTCCCCAGAGATGCTGCTGAATCTACTGAGTTACTCCAGCATTTGTAAACCTGCATCAATCTGTTTCCTCATGTATATAGACCTTTGTGCATTAATAAATACCATTTCCTTACATGGAGATGTCCAATTTCACCTTTATTTTACCTGCTGTAAGATTATTCAGCAAGTACAGATATTAATGCAAGACATTTATTATATTTTATCTTTCTCCACACTGAATTTCACGAAAAATCCAGAACTCGAGTATTAAAGCACAGTTGGCTACCGACTGAAATCAAATGCCAAATATCTATGTTCACGTGTATGTTCATGGAAATCTGTAATTTACATTTAGTTTCATCAGATAACGTCTGTATACTCAGCAACATTAACCTGCAAAAGGAAATGTGGCAAAATTATTTTATCTATATCTGACTGAAGCATTAAAACTAAAATACACTGCTCATATGGAGAATGTTGTACCTGTATCATGGGATATCTCATTCAAAAAGTCACAGAACTTCTGCTGGAGTTCTTTGAGGTAGTTAATAGCAGGACAGGCAGAGGGGTAGATGTTGTTTACCAATATTTTCAATAAGGTACCGCATGTCAGGCTGCTAGGGAAGATAAGAGCCCATGGCATTGAAGGGAAGATACTAGCATGGATAGCGGGCTGGCTGGCAGAAGGCAAAGAGTTGCTATGAATAATGCTTTTTCAGGTTGGCTGCCAGTGACATGGAGTACCGCAAGGGTCGGTGCTGGGGCCGCTTCTCCACACGTTGTATATTAATGATTTGGATAAGGGGACTGAAGGCTTTGTGGCCTAGTTTGCAGATGACGCTAAGCTAGGAGGAGGGGCAGGCAGTGTAGAGGAAGATAGGACTCTGCAAGGAATTGGACAGGTTAGTAGAGTGGGCAAAGAAGTGGCAGCTAAAATTCAGTGTAGCAAAGTGAGGAGTCATGCAATTTGGTAATAAGAGTAAAGGCATAGATTATTTTCTAAATGGAGAGAAAATACAGAAATCGGAGGTGCAAAGGACTCCCAAAAAGTTAATTTACAAGTCAAATCAGTAGTAAGGAAAGCTAATTCAATGCTAGCATTTCTATCAAGAGGACTAGAATACAAAAACAGAGATGTAATGCTGAGGCTTCAGAAGGCACTGGTCAGGCTACATTTGGAGTACTGTGAGCAAATCTGGGCCCGATATCTAAGGAAGGATGTGCTGGCTCTGGAGAGAGACCAGAGGAGGTTTACAAGAATGATTCCAGGATGAGTGGGTTAGCATAAGATGAGCGCTTGACACTGGGCCTTTACTCACTGGAGTTTTTGAAGGTTGAGGGCGCCCTCATGAAACTTACAGAATGATGATAGGCATAGATAGAGTGGATGTGGAAAGAATGTTTCCACTGGTGGGAGAGTTTAGGACCAGAGGGCAAAGACTCAAAATTAAAGGGTGCTCTTTTAGAAAGGTGGGGAGGAGGAACTTCTTTAGTCAGAAGGTAGTTAATCTGTGGAACTCATTGCCATAGAAGGCTGTGGAGGCCATCAGTGGATATTTTTAAGGCACAGATAGACAAATTCTTGATTAGAACAGGTGTCATGGGAAGAAGGCAGGAAAATGGGATTAGCAGGCAGAGATCAACTATGATTGAATGGCGGAATAGACTCGATGGGCTGAATGGCCTAATTCTACTCCTACAACTTGTGAATGTGAAAATAAGTGAATATGCATTTGTTCAGTTTGTGTACTGACATTTCCATCAGGCACATGGGTGCAAGAGACTTTAAACTCACACTAAAGGTGGAGGAATTGAGAGTGATTGTGTTTGAGAACAAACTGCAGTTTTAATAGTTTTGGAACTTTAGCAGAAGGTAATTTAAGCAGAAAAATATGCTTGAATTTTTAGTTGAGCACAACCTGCTTTTTGCAACAGCAGAAGAACAGATAGGTCCACTGTTTAGAAGATTCACCAGTGTTTTTTGTTTCAGGTTCAGATATGTTTGTTGTCATATACACCAGTATCCAGTAAAATTCCTTGGTTGCATGAAGCTCACAATTAATCAGTTGGCATTCAGTAATTACAAACACATATAAACACATTAGTAAATATAATGACATGTGCAAAACAGGGGAATGGCATTACTGAGCAGTGTGCACATTGACAACACAAATCTATAATCAACAATACCCTTGTAACAATATGTTCTAATTCCAAGTAAGAAATGATCTGCAGGAGGAACTTGATGTACACCATTTCCAATACCGAGCTTGTTAAAACAAAATTATTTGTATTCTGCCTTAAGGGAAGCAATAATTGCACATAGAGACAGACTGTATCCTTAACCATATCCTTTATTAGTTTAGTTTAGTTTAGAGATACAGCTTGGAAACAGGCGTCTCGGCACACCGAGTCCACTCCAACCATCCATCACCCATTCACACCAGTTCTGTTATTCCACTTTCGCATCCATTCCCTGCACACTTGGTGCAATTCACAGAGGCCAAGTGCAATTCACAGACCTGTATATCTGTGGGATGTGGGAGGAGATTGGAGCACCCGGAGGAAACCCACATGGTCACAAGAGAGAACGTGCAAACTCCACACAGACAGCATCCGGGGTCAGCTTCGAACCCAACTCTCTGGCACTGTGGGATAGCAGCTCCACTGTGCTGCCCTTTCATCAGTTTATTTTTTTAATGATTAGGATTTTATGATTATTTTATGAACTTTGGATCTTACTTAGGAGAAAACAAATTAGGAATGCAGCAGGTGGTTATTTGTAATGAAATTCTACTGCAATCAGAAATTTAATTTCATCAGTCATTAAATTTCTCCCCATTGGTACATATCAATCTGAACAGTGGATACACATCTGAGAAATACTCATGCATTGGTACTCAACTGAAGCCTGCAACTTAAACCAATGCATGCTCACAGAATTTCCAGCATTGCTACTTCTGATTCCATCTGATTTTTTTCAAGCCACCCTTGTAAAGTTCCAGATGTCCAACTGATGCTTTGTTTTGTGGATGCTTGTGTAATCTACCCCAATAGTATAATCTACCCCAATGGCGAATGCGCGTCAGGCATTGAATTTTTGCCAAGTTAGGTATAGCTATTCCACCTCAGCCAATAAAAATAAAAGATGAACAAGGTTCTGGACCATTTTCTCAACATCTCCGAAGGTCTTGCAGTTGACCGGGTTCCTCAACACCAGGTAAAATGGGAAGGATATAGACAAAGCAAGATATTCTCTTTCATATTACAATGCAGTATTGTAAACAGCTCAGTGTACATCATAAATAATGTTATTTTGGATGGCTGCAATTATAGGCATCTATAGGTGCTGGGCGCCAATATAAAAGCTTCTACTATGGTAGCTCAAAGAGTGGCAAGTGAGCTGATGCTATCTTGTATGGTAACTCCTTGGATTAATTAAGACTCTCCTAATGTTGATGTCTTCACCATCACATCCTTTAACCAATGTGGATAATGAAGAGAGGTGAAGTATGCAACATCTTACTGAACATGGTCACAGCGTTAAAAATCCAACTCCTTTGCACAATTTTGATATAGAGGTGTGTTCTATGGTAGGTTAAAAAGCAAATTATTGTGTGCAATACATCTTTCACTTTATTATTTAGGTAAGTTATGTCTCCTTAACATTCTATGCAGAATACAATGTTTCATTCCAGCAATTCTGCGAAGCACTTTTCACCGTATTCATTGCAAACTATTGACAATCCTGAAATTGCAAAAATGTCCCTGTTCAGGCAAAGGAACGAATTTGCAGAGAAGAAATATGAATTTGCAGAGAAGAAAAAGCTGAGGAGTGGACACTTCTTACAAGGCTGCATAAGATACAAAGTAAAATACTTGGCATATCAAAAAAGGGAAAGCACAACAAATACGTTCATTTCATCATTTCTTTCTGTGAATGAAACACATTTCTTCTCAGCTACTATAAAACATGCCTACATTTTGTAATCTTCTGCAATATTACTAAAACATTTTATGCTATACTACCGTTCAATTTCAGAATATATTGGGATGAAAAATATTCACTGATGTAGTTCCAGCAAAATCAAGTGAACTTTAAAAATTAATTGAAAAGCTGAACATTTAAAAAATAAGCTCATTATGATCACGAACAAGCTGACACGTTGCTTCTTCACACCCCAGCGGTATGAATATTGACTTCTCTAACCTCAAGTAACCCTTGCTTTCTCCCCCTCTCTCTCTCCCCCTTCCCAGTTCCCATATCCTCCTGACACACTCTTGCTTTTAATCAAATCTTTATTGTAATGAAACCCAGTTCCACAACCATCTAATTTGTCATCATTTGTAATCATGAACAACACCACAAATTATATATCGTGAACATGCAATGCTTATTTTCATCGTTTGTCTTTCATATGATGTAGTTTCACATTTTGATACTACCTAATGCCAAAAAAGTAAGGATCCTATAATGAGACTGTTTTCTCACAGAGAGCTCTTACCGGCAATGTAGACCAGGAGAATAAGTACCATTAATACACTCATTTTCTTTCAAAAATATCAGCCTTTCTCAGTCTCAGTATTTTTCATCACCCTGCAGAAGAGAGAAGAGTTTTAATGCTTAAAATCTTATGACATTATGTGAAATTGTTTTGCTCATAATGTCCAATTGTTTTATCACCCAGAATAGTAGGGTGCAAAAGTGGGAATAACATAGAACTGATGTGAACAGGTGATCTATGACCAGTACGTATACTCCATTGGCTAAAAACTTGTTTTCATAATGTATCTTTCAATTTTTCAATCAAACAAACACATAATCGATTATTTATATCACCTGCTTGCACACCCTAACCTCCTGCCTTTCCCGGGATGTTAACAATTATGAACACTCTTTCCAGATCATTTCAACGTGACTCTTTCATGGGTGAAGGCCGCCTGCAGGTCCGCATTGTTTACCTCTGTCACGGAATATCCTTGCAACACTGAAACAAACCTATACTCACTTTGGTTTCATGTTTAACCCGAGGCCGGGTTTTGAGTCTTACATCGTAGTCATCTATAGGACCTCCTCTGTCCATCAGCTGCTGCCGCCAGATATCTATGTCTGCAGCTTGAGACTGCTGTTATGCACTCTTGGCCATTCTCTCTCATTCTGTTTCCCGCGGGAGGACATCCTAAACTTGATCCCCAGTGTCCATTCACCATCTTCACAGCAGCCTGTGCTAACTAACTCGGACAAGCTCTGCGCTGAGCAATGTTTCAGTTTCAAGTTTGTTTTGAAGCGCCTCCGTGGCCCCACGACTCGACATATTTTTGCCCAATACCCTCTACCTGAGTATCAACACATTCAACTGCTGCCAAGTTTTTCGCATGGGAACATCCATCCAACCCTCTCCCCGCTTCTCTGATGCTCTTTACTCTTTTAAGACCATCTTTAAAACCTACATTTTTTGACCAAGCTGTTGGTCATCTGTCCCGATACCTGGTTATATGACCGAGGTAATTTTGTTCCTGTTTGACAATATGCTTCAGAAGTGCGCTGGATATTTGTTTAATCAGCCAAGGCTCATTGTAACTAGGGATTGTTGCTAATTTATCCCTGTTCCACAAGTCGGGTCCCTACTTCAGACGGAAGAATGTCCGAAACATCGCTTATGCACGTCCTCCAGGGATGTCTAATCTGCTGGGTTACTCCAGCACTTTTGCGTTTTACTCGATTCCAACATCTGCAGTTCCTTGTGTCGCTCTTCTCTCTATTCTCCACCCTCTCTTCATTATCCTCTACTGGAGCGTGCACTCGTTTCAACACCAACCTTTTTTGAACTCTTAATGCAAGTACAGTACAATTTCGCGCTCATTAAACAAAAAATGGATGAAAACTGCAAAAACAATGCCTCGGTGAAGCTAAACCAAAGATCCGCTATAGGATCTTTGAGCTAAACAACGTGCAGACTGTTGATAGTTTCCAACCTTCACACTTGTCATTTCCCGGATTGCCTTTCATCGCCCGGTGGGATTGGGAAACCAGTACAATCGTTCTCCACTCAGCTCTCCCTCGCAGTTCTAACCCGCATGAAATCCAGAGGTTGCTTTCTCTCGATCTGGCAACTAATCCTCTGCCTTCCTCTCCTGTCCACTGTCTTCTCTTTTATAGCGAAGCGCGTTTTCAGAGAAGCGTGAATTTCTGCGGCACAAGCTGAGATCGTGCCCTCATTGCGCCCCTGACGCTCACTTAAAGAAGCATCGTTTCAAGCTGATACATCAAAAATGCTGGAGCAACTCAGCTGGACAGGTAGCATCGCTGGAGAGAAGGAATGGGTGATGTTTCCGGACGAGACAGTAGGGTTCACTTCAGAAGAAGGGTCTCGACCCGAAACATCACCCATTCCTTCTCTCCAGAGACGCTGCTTGTCCCGCTTGGTTACTTCAGCATTTTGTGTCTATCTACGATTTAAACCAGCATCTGTAGTTCTTTCCTACACAAAGTCCAGGTGCTGCCTACTTGGGTTGCTTTTGCAGGAGGCAGGAAAATTCAGTGGTGTACCAACCTGTAAGAAGATGAGGTGGGATTTCTTTAACCAGACGGTGGCAATGAATTGTGAAGTTCATTGCCACTTATGGCAGTGGAGGCCATTGAAATTGAAGCAGAGATTGATAGGTTCTTGATTAGTAAAGACGTCAAAGGTTACTGGGAGAAGGCGGGAGAATGGGTTTGAGAGAGTAAAATCAGCCATGATCAAGTGACAGAGTTGACTAGATGGGTAGAATTACCCAATTCTGCTCTTTTGTCATGGTTAGAGACATAGCAGATTATTATATCATTCAAGGGATTTCTACCCTTAGCCACCATGAGAAGACAAGTGGGTAAGGAGATAGCGTCGTTTACGCATGGGAGCTCTCCCCGTCCAAAGATAAATCTTCAAAACATAGTCTCTTGATTAATAGTTTTTTTATTGTTGTGGTGAAACAGTAAGATATTCATCAAAACTTCTTCTACATTTTAATCTTACTTATAGTCAAACACCAGCATGTGGCTCCAAAATGTTAGAAACCCTTGACAAGTTAGAAAGCTGCAAAAATTGTCGAAAGCTATGCCATGCTTCTTCCGAACTAAAACTAAAAAAACTACAAGTTTCTGCACAAGAATCCCAGCAGCAAACATGCCTCCAATTAAGTAATAAATTACACCCACATAATTACAGGCAGACAAAATTTAAAGGCAAATGCCATAATTTATAACTCACTAAGAAAAGCCAAATGGCCACTACAGACAGGACTCGAGGTTCAACAATGTCCTGGTGCTGGCTGGGAAATGCAGCGTTATGCCGGCCTGCAAAAGGAAACTACTACTTAATGGCCTTAGAAGCAGTAAAAGACAAAATTTGTACCCCGGGAACGAGGCTTCTCTTGCTCACTTGTCCTTGGCCTGTCCGCAAACTGCCCAAAATAAATCAACAGCTCTCTTGCTCAAAACAAAAGATTTGAGCAAATTCATCAAATATGATTTGCCTTTTTTTTAAAATCTTGATGACTACATTTAATTATATTCTGCTTTCTTAAACGATTTACTATTTCCTCATTGATTAATGATTCTAGGGTCTTGCCAATAATAGCTGTTCATTTACCAGTCTGATGGTTCATTGCCTTCAGTTTTTCTCCATTTTCTCATCTGATAGCCTCCTGGAGTTTAGTGATGGGACCATTATCTCTGCCGCCACTTCCTTTAAAACGCTAGCGAGCAATCCGTCAGGGCCTGGCGATTTATCTGCCTTTAGCAGAAGATTAGGAAAATAATCTCAATGTATTATCAACTGCAAGGTGCAAGAGGAGCAATGATACAATGACATCAGTAGCTATAGTATAACTATATAATTTACACATATTTATATTCCTTGATAGTAATAATTGCAACGGACTTTGAAGACTTGCTAAGGATCGTTCAGTGGCACAGATGTTAGAGCCAGAGATCTGGCTTCAATCCTGACCTCAGGTGCAATCAGTGTAGAGTTTGCCCATTCTCCCTGTGACCATGTGGGTTTCATCCAGCCACTCCAGTTTCCTCCCACAGCCCAAAGACGTGTAAGTTTGTAGGTTAATTAGTCTCTGTAAATAGACCCTAGGTTGTAGGGAGTGAATAAAAATGTGGGATAACATAGAATTAATAGGGAGCGAAGGAAATAGGCAATGTTTCGGGCCGATACCCTTCTTCGTACTGAAGAAGGGTTTCGGCCCTAAACGTTGCCCATTTCCTTTGCTCCATAGATGCTGCCTCACCCGCTGAGTTTCTCCAGCCTACCTTCGTTTTTCCAGCATCTGCAGTTCCTTCTTAAACATAGAATTAATAGGAAAGGGTGATCAATGGAGTTGAAGGCTGAAGGGCCTGTTTCTATCCTGTATCTTTCAATCAATTAATCAATTGTGTTCTGCAATGACAATGACCAATAGCACATCTGAGCTTGCAATCTGATGAAATAATTTGACATTTCGGACGTCCACTGCTCTACAACAGTAAGAGTAATCATCCTTCGTTAGGGTTCATCCCCAATCCTCTGAGGAAAACTTGAGCCGTTGACACTGCAAGAGAAAGTTGACTGGAAACTAAGTTTATTGGGACAACAGCCTCACTGAGGCAGTGTTATCCTGCTGACTAACGCTCTCAGAGGAAGCAAGTTGAAAAAATAGCTGACCAGGAAATAAAGAGGTGGATGTTGAAAAAGATAGATATTTTGTCAATAGGTTGGTGTGACGGGATTCTTTGAAATATGCTCTGGAAAACTTTCCTTTACTCAGTAATAATGTATTGATCTCAGAAGTAAAGAAGCTTCAAGGCACATGAGGGGTTTGCATTAATAATAATTAGAATTTCTGTTGAAAATTCTAATAGAATGTGATAGTTATATATTTTAAAGACTGTATAAGATATAACTTAACATGATTAAAATTAAAATTGAATAGCCACTAGTCAGTTCTGTGCTCAGTTCCCACAGCTGCAGTTGAGATTATCTCTGCTGTATCAGTTCAAAAATGTCATATTAAATGGATGACTTTTATGACATCAGTCATTCTGCAACAGTCCTCTGAGTTTTCAGTGATTAATGGGCAGCCTGCTGCCTGACAAGCATCGTGGAGTGGGAATAGCACAGCGCCAGCCTGCTGCAATAATCATAAATTGGTGGAAACAAACTCCTAATGATTTTCTGCTGAGATCAGAGAGTGGCCGTCACTTCTGGAGTTCCACAGGCAGCCTCCTCGACCCCCCCAGCAAAGTGAATATCAAATCCAGTTTTGTGAACATCAGCAACTTCTCCACATGGACTGAGCAAGGGGAGATGAGAAAAGGTGGAAAGGGACTGAGTGAGAGTCAGTACAACACATGGCGGAATGCTCTGGCTAGGGTTTGTTTTGAAAAAGAGAACTGGATTTATTTCCTTTGGGCACCTGTGGACGTTTGAGCAGGAGAGACCTCATTCCTGCGCTCCACATTATTTATAAATACTCCAGTGGATTTTTTTACAGCATTGGACCTCCATTCTGTGTATCAGGCCCTACCTGTTCCTCCATGCGAGGCTGAAATCTATGTGCTTGTCTCTAATTTGAGACACTGCATTTCCTTTACAAGCTTTGGACCGAGAGCTGTCAAATGTATATTTTGTAAATTCCAGTCATCCCAGTTTCACTCACAATGGTGACTCTGAACTCTGTGAGACAGACCCCAAAATCTGCTTATACTCAACAATATTTGCAATAGATGCTTCAAGAAAAGTCTGTAAAACTGTACGTTAACACTCTCTCATCCTTGCAGGGCTTTATTTATGTTATCTTGTTCCATGCTCAGTGTAATTTGAGCCTTCATTGTACATCAATGTTTCCCATCTAAATTTCCAAATGTTTAAGATGAGCTGATTGTTCTTTAGTATCTTGAGGTCCAAATATCCAGATTTAACATTAGGCTCTCTATGTGCTCCTGAAGATACCATAAAATAAAAGTGTACAGTTCCAAAATATTAGGGCAGCAGAGCTGGTAGAGCTGCTGCCTCACAGCATCAGATACCTTGGCACGATTCTGGCCTCGGGTATTGTTTCTGCAGAGTTTGCACGTTCTCCCTGAGACCACATGGATTTCCTCCGGGTCATCCGGTTTCCTCCCACATCCCAAATATAAGTGGGTTTGTAGGTTAATTAACCTCTGTAAATTGTCCCTAGTGAGTTGATGTGAAAGTGGGATAACACAGAATTTATTTGAATGAATGATCCATGGTCAGTGTGGGCCAAAGAACCTGTTTTGCATATTTTTTTCAATCAATGAGAACTTTGATAAGGAACTAATTCGTACTCAATTTGTACTTTAGAATTGAAATGGGGGTAACATCAGCTAACTGCACTGGGTAACTCATCACACCTATAGATCAGTAGTGTTAAGGAAAATAGCTTTGCTTCCTCATTTAATTTAATTTTTGTTTTATTGCAGAAGAAGTCATGATTTTATTTACTCTATTCTTTCTGCCATTTAAATACAATCTGAGATTGATCTGAACTGTGATCAAAAACACTAACCAAATATCAGCATTATAACAGAAAGTGTTAAGATATTTGAACTTTGTATTCTGGCAAAATGAGCATATATATAAAAAGTCTACACAAAGTATAGAAAAAAGATGCAATGATAATACTCCATTGAGATTATAAATTGGAGCATTTTTTAAAATTGATTTGTTTCAAGAACAAAATAGATAATTAAGGAATTACGAATGACAGAAAAATAATTGGTCTTGATCTACATTATGAATAATGTACAGTATATAAAGATTATAGTACCAACCTCAACACAAAAATATAACTGAATAAATGCATTATGGAATTTTCTACATCCCTACAGTTTTATTCACCAGTGAGAAGCTTTCCAGTGAATATATGATTTAACCCTTGCTGATATTACATTTTGATTGAAATGCTCAAAGTGGAAAATAATAATTGTAAGTAGAGCTGAAAGTATTTAAACTTTTATAAAGCTTAGATGGATTATGGAAATAAAAAAAAGCATTCAGTCTTTGATGGCAGGCAAATAGTTTAGATAGTAGTTGTGTAGATGGGAGGTCAAATTAATAACTTTGGAACCAAAATAAACTATATTAATTGTGTTGTCATCCCTAAGGATTAGTCTGGATCTCTGCCATTTATTTCACTAAATGTACAGTAAACAAGGCACAGTGAATATTTCTTCATTGTGCCCATAAGCACCCTAAATATTAGCCAGCTGACATCCCAGATCCCAGTCTAACCAAGCATGAAAATCTTCTCATTTCACCAAATAATAGAAATTAAGAAATTAAAGAGATTAGTTTCTAGGACTCTAATCAGGATCTAATATGTACTCTCAGACTGAGAGACCTTCTCCAATTGCAATTCAATGTGAGTGGTTGTAAGGAAAACACCATGAAAAATCAATTTTACAAGTCCAGCCCAGTTTATGAATGCCTGACTTATGGACACCATGTACATACAAGCGAGCGTTTGGGAGACCAACGGGATGGGTGGGGATGGATTTATTGACTATCGCAAGGTTTCAGGTATCCTCTGACAGATATGAATGGGATATTTCCGCACACCTTCTCTCCCCACCCCATCTCCTTTCCCCAAGCTGCAACATTTGGGGGCTGGGCCAAATCGAATGGAGCTGTGAGCACTTGGCAGACACACTCGCTCACTCACTGGGTCAGCGAGGCCAGTTGGAAACTATTCTTCTCACACCAGCTCTCTCCCCATTACGGCTATTTCTGTTATCATCTCTTTTTAACTGTTTTTGTTCATTTCTGACATGAACAGTTTGGCTGATGAATAGTTTTAAGTAATGGAACCATGTTGTAACCTGACAACTTCCAGTACAAGCTTAACTAAACCTTGTCAACAGAAAATCATTAATGCCCTTCATCTACTGCACTCCTTTCCAATCTCTAATATCTTCACAAATGTATCTGCAAGTTTTAGAAGAAAGCCGGTCACGGTGGCAAAGCGGCAGCGCCGGATGCCCGGGTTCGATCCTGACTATGGGTGCTGTCTGTACGTTCTCCCCAAGATCTGCATGGGATCTTCAAATATCTTAGAGAAAACACATGCAGATCACGGGGAGAACGTACAGACCCATCATTTATTTATTTGCCTCTGTACTCCACAATTCGAGATGTGTTATAGAAAAAAAATCACATGTCTTAATCCCAAACATTATGGAGGATACTGTATATATTATATTTTTATTATATATAAAAAACAATTTAATTTTTGTTACTTCATGTGTTTATAATGTTGACTAATAACGTTTCAGTTGTAGTATCCCATTTGTTTCAGAGCTGACATATTCAATTTACATGTGTCCCAGGAAGGAACATTGCCATGTATGAGAAAATGAACATATCAGAGTTTTGATAGAAGAGAACATGGTGAGAAGAAATTTAAATCATGTTGAATTTTAGTGTGATGATCCAGGCAAAAATGCTGAAGCGTGGTTTTCTCCTTTACCTTATAGCTTTAGTATGAACCTCTTCTCTGACGTGATTGGAGATTGGAATTTTGAGGAGCTACAATTGATCTTGATTCCATTAAGGCAAAGAACATCCATGCTGAAGCAACATGGAAAGCATACACTATCAAAAGCACAAAATAAATTCAATGTGTAGGAACTGCAGATGCTGGTTTAAACCGAAGATAAACACAGAATGCTGAAGTATCTAAGCGAGACAAGCAGATTTCACTGAAACCTGGTTGAAACGGGATTATACCAGTCTCAGTGACCTAGTTTCAAATAAGGTAAGTTTCACTCAGCCCAGGCTTAGATATTGTCACTCCACGGATTCCACGGGAGGGAAAATGTGGGCGCAACAAGCTAAGGGGTGATCTTATAAAAGTGTATAAAATCTTAAGAGGAATAGATGAGGTGAATTCACAGAGTAGTTTATCCAGGGTTGGGGAATCCAAAACATGAGGATATATGATTAAGGTAAGAGGGGCAAGATTTAATACAAACCTGAGAGGCAACTTAGGGTTTCGGCCTGAAACGTTGCCTATTTCCTTCGCTCCATAGATGCTGCTGCACCCGCTAAGTTTCTCCAGCATTTTTGTGTACCTTTTTCACTTATAATATGGTTTGTAAATGGAATGAACTGCCAGAGGAATTTTTGAGACAGGTACTATAAAAGCATTTAAAATACATTTGGACAGGTACATGGATCGGAAAGGTTTAGAGGGATATAGGCCAAATGGGTCTAGTTTAGATGGGCATCTTGGTCAACGTGGATGAGTTGAGCTGAGGGGCCTGTTCCTGCGCTGTGTGAGTCTAGAACATCCTCATAAATCTTCTCTGCATTCTATCTAGCTTCATGGCATCTTTCTCTCAGCATCATGTGGTTACAAAAACTGAACACCTTACACCTTACATGTGGCCTCACCAATGTCTGGTACAATTGTAACATTATGTCCCAAAGCAGTAACAGTGCAATGAACAGGATGTTCTTTCTAAAGCAGGAAATCAAGATGCAATTTCAGCTGTAGACCAAAATAATGTAGGCTGCAAGTGATTCTGTGTACATTTTATACACCAATTATTATACATGTGCAAATACATGGTGTGCCAGGACATACCAGGTTAAATTTTATGAACTGAATAATTACCCCAGAATTACCTCACTTCAGTGCATTACACCTAAGAATACTGAAATTCAGCTGCACTACACTGAAAAATACATTGCCAAATGGTCCACTGGCAACAATCATTTTTTTCCCTATGGTACCATGTTACGCAAACCGAGATTATTGTCGCAAGTAATGAAGCGATAATCAAACTACCAGGATTACATTCATCAAAATTGCATATATCTTGGTAGTGGAACAAAACTCCTAATTGAGAAATAATTTTCATCGGTTGAGTTACCATGCCACAGAATTGTTGGCTGGCCCTTCCATCCCCATTAATCACTCCCCATTTCACAGCATTTTCCAGTGCAATTACATGCTTTCTCAGGCTCTCCTACCTCTTTCACATTGAACCTTCCAAACATTCTTTTCAAGTGAGGTAATAGTTCAGTGGCACTTCTTCCAATTTGTTGTCTCAAATTCAGTGCTCACAATGTGGTTTGCTCTCATTGGAGAAGCCAAACATCTAATGAATTATCACCTTACCATCCGGAGCCTGGGTTCCCTCGGCGGGGACAGCAAGAGAAGAGCTCTGACCGCAGGACTGCAGCCTACAACATCCTGAAGCCGCGGTCTCCGGTAAGAAAGCGCAGATTCGGTTTGACTGTCCCTACGAGAGGGCCTGTACATGCGGGCGCCCGTAGCAGAGACTGCGGAGGTTTATGGCCCCGACAACGGGCGAACAATGGAGGAGGACTGACTGAACTTTGTTCCTTCCACCACAGTGAAGAATGCTGTGGTGGATGTTTGTGTTCAATCTTATTGTGTATTGTGAGTTCTTTTTTTTTTATTGTATCGCTGCTGGCAAATTCATTTCACTGCACTCATATGTATATGTGACAAATAAAACTGATTGATTGATTGCAAATACCTTCCTTCACTTGGCAAGGGTGAGCCTGAGCATATTAGTTGCCTGTTACTTTGATTCACTATCACTCAGCCATTTTGGTCTTTGACTTCCTACACTGTTTCAACATTACCCAGTGTAAAGTTGAGGATGAGCATCGTCTAATTTACCATCTGGGACATTATATTCCTTTGGAATCAATGTAGAGATCAACAAATGTTAGATGACTGGCCTATTTATTGGATGAATTGGATAATTTTAATGAATATTTCTGTTTTAATTCATTACTTTGCTTTTCATATCTGTGTCTAACTGAACGTTTAATGTAATTGGTACCTTGACAGCTTAGGTCTGCAGCCTGTCAGGTGTTCCCTCTATTTTATCTGTTTCTCACCTTCTGGAACATGACTGAAACACTTATATTTAATCAGGAATACAGTAGACCCCACCTCAGAAATGCAACATACGTTGTGATCCCTTCAATTCCAGAGTGCTTTGTCTGAGCGATGGGGAAGACATGAACATCCTGATTGTGATGCTCTCTGTCTGCCTGTGTCTGTCTGTCTGTGTGTGTGCGCCTCTGTCTGTGCCTCTGTCTGCCTGTGTCTGTCTGTCTGTTCTTGTGTTCTCTGTCTGTGTGCCTCTGTCTGCGCGCGTGTGTGCCTCTGCCTGTGTGCCTGTGTCTATGTGCCTCTGCCTGTGCCTCTGCCTGTGTGCCTGTGTCTCTGTCTGTGTGCCTCTGTCTGCGCGCGTGTGTGTGCCTCTGTCTGTGTGCCTGTGTCTGTGTGCCTCTGTCTGTGTGCCTGTGTCTGTGTGCCTCTGTCTGCGCGCATGTGTGTGCCTCTGTCTGTGTGCCTCTGTCTGCGCATGTGTGTGCCTCCGCCTGTAAGCAGGGCTTTTGCCAGGTATTGAAGTAGAATAGTCATTGAAGAATGACTTCCAGCACAGGTGCTTGCGGAAAATCCTGTGGAATCAACTGGGAAGATAAGCGCACTAACTTGAGTGTGCCCATTCTTTTTCACAGTGTCCAAATTATCTTTATTGCACTGTGCACCCAATGACTGCAAAATCCAAGCTCCAGGCAGTCATGTAATCTTATTGTTACTTTTCTCTTTAATAAAGAATTTTCTCTTAATAGGAATGTATGTAAGGAATGTATGACCTCCTTACATTCTTGGCCCCTCAGCTTGATCTCCCTCACAGGAGGGGCAGCTTTTCCATGTCTGCCACACCAATCCCTCAGAATCTGAATGGACCAAGTCAAGTCAAGTCAACTTTATTTGTCACTTACAAGATGTGCAGTGAAATGAAAATGGCAATGCCTTCTGGATTGTGCAAAAACTACAGAACAGAATCAGTATTTACATGTTAGAAAAAAAACAACTATTTTAAAAAGATACAACAACAGTAAATTAGTACTGTAAATTAGTCCCTGGTGAGATAAGAGTCTACAGTCCTGATGGCCTGTGGGATGAAACTCCGTCTCATCCTCTCTGTTTTCACAGCTCGACAGCTGAGGCATTTGCCCGGCCGTAGCAGCTGGAACAGTCTGTTGCTGGGGTGGTAGTGGTCCCCCATAATATTGCTGGCTCTGGATCTGCACCTTCTGATGTACAGGTCCTGCAGGGGGGCGAGTGTAGTTCCCATAGTGCGTTCGGTCGTTTCCCTTTATGAGAGAAAACAGCCTCAGTCTGTATTATTGCTCCTGGTGCTTTCAACTCCCATGATAGATTATATCCAAGTCATTTTTACTGTGATTTATATGTGCACTCAAACATCATTATGTATTTATATGTGCACTCAAACACACTGCATATTTACAAAGGTGATAAGGTATTTTAGACATTAATATGAGCTGACACATTGAAAGATAGTGCTTAATTAGGTCTAACATGCCTTGAACTAAATCAATATTTGAAGGGTGGCCTTTGCTTTTGTATTTACACATCTATCAACTTGTTGAGAGTGCCAAGCTGAATGATTGCTGCGTTACCAGGTAAAAAATGATTTTAAATGGAGTGCGGTCCTTCAAAGCCTATTCAGTGTGAGTATTTGAAATGTTACCCATGCAAACAACGCCATCTCCTGGTTAATGGATAAACACAAAGCAAATGATTGCAGAAAATGGAAAGGGTTGAATTTGAGACCAGATTTCACAATCCATCTTGGGAATTGTTGCATGCACCATGGCTAACAGTGCTGCTTATTGTTCTACCATCTCACCAAGAGGTTTAGGGTCATGCATGATTAGCTCCGTGAATTCTAGCCTGCAGGCTAACAGGAAAGACACACGAGGGAAAGATACAAAATGCTATAGTAACTCAACCGGGTCAGGCAGCATCTCTGGAGAACATGGATAGGTGATGTTTGGGGTCAGGATCCAGACTACCAATCTGAAGAAGAGTCCCGACCTGAAATGTCAACTATCCATGTTCTCTAGAGATGGTTCCTGACCCGCTAAGTTACACTAATATTTTGTGTTTTTCTTTGGTAAACCAGCATCTGCAGTTCTTTGTTATTACAGGATGCACCCAGGGATTGGCTGGCATCTAAGAACCTTGGTTTGACTGGCGTAAGATGTTAAAGGAAGCACATCTTGGGAGGGGACAGAGTTCAGTGTCCACTGATGTTGCACTGGAGCCTGGAATGGGGGGGGGGGGGGGGGTTAAAAGGTACGCTGAGGTATAGCTGCTGCAATCAATGACAGGACTCAACTCACACTGACGTCTTGCAGGACATTTAAATCACCTCATAATCATGGTCAAGATAATTTTACTTCGGAGTCACGTGAGTGATTCCGTGAAGACCCCAGCTCCAGTGCGCATGCGGCATTGTCGCACAGCGTGCAGAACGCGGCAGCCAGCGGGAGTCGGGCTAGCTCCCGCATCCAGGGACGAGAGGTAAGTACTTACCTTAATCGGGCCTTGTGATTTTTGCTCCAGGGGGAGCAAAGTGAGGCATGGTGAGCGGGCCCCGTTTCGACTCCAGCGTGGGGCCGACAGTGACGGGGAAAAGGTGCCACCCGGACCGCTAACGCTGCGGACCGCTGCTAGGAGCTACGCTAATGCCGGTCCGCTGAACAGCTGTTCCGTACAGCCGCGGACCGGCGGGAAAATTTTAAAAAACCCGACCAGCAGCCCTGCAGACTCCTGACCAGGAGAATCACCGCCCGGGAACCGCCACAACGCCGCCTGGAAAACGGCAGGCAGCCTCTCCTTACAGGTAAGGGGAAATCTTACCAATTTACAGGTTCTACAGGAGCCATCTTCCTCCAAGCTGGAACAGGTTGGAGAAGGCAAAATAAGTATGTCTGTCTCCCCAAGCCAAAGGAGGTCATGAAGTTCACCTCCAGGAGAAGGACTGCCTGCCCAACTCCACACGAGGGTCCTTATCTGGGAGGCAGCCACCGGTAGCGGTGGAGCTATTTCAATGCTCCCGCTCACTCGACACCGAGCCGCTCCCTGTGCCGCCGGTGTAAAGGGGCACTGGCTGAATGCCAAGGGAGCTGACTCCTACCCCAGTGCCATTGCACTAGCCATCTCCCTTGTCGAGGGATTGATGCAACAGGGAGTGGAGTGCTTTGCCTCCTCCCATTTAGCGCATCCTTTATGCTCCTTTTTTAAGGGCTAAGGAGGCCAGGGCTGGGCTGGCTTAAGCGCTGGGCAGGCGGACGAGAACAGCAGTATGCCAGGGGAGCAGGATCAGGAAGAGCCACTGGGTGTCGTGGGCCACTACATGGCTCCTCCACGCGACCATCTTCCCAACAAAAGCCCTGCAGGAGCAGGCCTTTCCAGAGGCAAATCCGCAGGCAGCTGGGTCTCGTAGACTCACAGACAAGCAGCGAATTCTACGGAAGGTCAAGATGTTACCACCTTTGCTCGCCTTTGGTGCTGACGCCTAAGATGTTCCCCATATTTGGATACTCGACTCGACTGAACGATGGTGCATATAGACCTGCCCGCAACCCCGAATATATGGGGCTATGCAAACCGCTGCTGCGGGGAAGAGGGAGCAGGCTATGGGACGAGCAGGACATCACATCCAACACCCAGCTGGCAGCACCCCTCGGCATCCACCAGCAATATCAAACAAGGACTGGTGAAAGCCTGGTGACCGCTGCAGATCCCCCATAGTTCTTTTTAGACGGGGCCCAGAGCGGAGCCGTGGGAAGATGCGCCGCCCCACCGACAGCACCAGCATACCAGCAAACTACGCCTTCATGAAAAAACAATAAAGTGTATGGAGGTAGGTAGTCTGGTTCCTCCCAGTTTACACTAAAACAAGGGTGTTCTACTAAACTGCATGGGGAGTGGGCTAAGCATGGGATGCTGTCACAAATAACCAAAATATACTCAACAGCATTAGAGGATAAAAACGAATTCAAATTGGGCATTTTACTGCCAGTTCAGCAATGCGCCCAAAGGGCTGTTTCTCCCTCTAAGAAAAGAGAAGTGAGAAGGCAAGCTGAACTAAACAGGCACATTACTAAACGGATTGGAATTTGTATCGAATATATTCACCAAAACTATAAAAGATGATGAATGTAGCATCATCATTGATCTAATATCACTAAATAAATATGTTGAGTATATCCACTTTAAGATGGAGGTGGAGTTTTGTCACTGCCAGACATCTGATCTCCCTAGGATACCTATGGGGAGCATTGATATGGGAGATGCTAACTATCTTATACCATATACTAGGATCATTATAGATACCTAAATATATTTACCTGGATCATGGATATCCCGGTTAGGGCAACCATGGGAGCATATAGCATTTCATATGGTCTAAACCTCAGCCCTAAACTATTATAAATGGCCATGAAAATATTAAGAAAACAAGCATAATCATGGCACATATTGGATGATATCCTCATATTAGGGGAAACAAAGGAATTAGCTGTGGAGCAGTTCTAGCTACGAAACAGCTCCCTAAAGCCTGAGGTTCATCCCACGCCCAGATAAACCAGAATTGAAGCGTTACTACCAAGGATTATCTGGGCTTCAATAATAATTCCGTCCATATGACTGTTACTTTGCCAAGATACTTGGGTCACTATAATCAAATCATGAATGTACCCACTGAAGCTATATCACAATTAAGGTGGTGGGCAGACATATATTTGGCATAGTTTTCAGCCCTATTATCATCACCAATCCCAACTTGGTTATTTTAAAAACCAATGCCAGTACTTTAGGCTGGGGAGCAACTAAACTCCATATCCAGCACAGGTAACAGATGGACCAAGTCACAAACATCGTTACTACACATACCGGGCATCAACTTCTTGGGATTGGTGATCGCCTATTGGGCTAAAAAGCATATGCATTTCAAATGCAGCACGTACATATGTGGTTACGGATTGATAATACTATGGTGGTGGCTTATATCAACCATATGGGGAGCATAATAATCATTATTGTGCAACAAATTGGTCAAACAAATCTGGCAATGGTGTGTCAAAAGACATTTTAACTATCAGCTGCCTATGTCCTAGGGAGCTAGAACACAGTGGGAGACACCATGTCACGGGGTAAAATTTATGATTACATTGAATAGATGTCATAACCCAAAATATCTGCTAAATTTATTAAGCAGTTTGATAGCCAGATATCAATTTGGTTGCACAAGACGGAATTACCAGTAACCCATGTATGTGACTTAGGAACCAGATTAGAGGCAGCAGCAATAGATGCCTATACGCTGGAAGGGGGAATTTCTGCTTTGCCTTCCTCCCTTCTGCCTCATCAGTCGGGCACTTCGCAATACAGATGGGATCTGTCTCCGAGATATTGAACGTGCCCGACCGGCCTACAGCCATGGTTCCCAGTTCATCACGACACGGTGGGCGAGTCACCTATGGATTTCCCTAGTGGACCATGGTTGCTGACTCAACCCAGTATCAGGCATAAGCCACCCATGCCAGGGAAACATCAAACTCCTGGGTGCAGGTTTTGAATAGACCTTACCAGGGACTGGGATTATCCAAAGGAACCATTACCACCATGTCGGCATCCCTGCGAACAGTCACTAAAAGCTAACATGGGTAAAATACTGCCACGACGACGCAGGGACAACGAACTATTCAAACCACTGACGCATTGGAGTTCCTGGAACATCTACACCATGACTAAAAGGTGAGTTACAGTGCCGTAAATACAGCATGGAGCGCCTTATCTGCTTATCTAAAACCGCATGTCAGCAGAGCATGGGATCCCATCCACTGAAGGTAAACTTATGAAGGGCAACTATAATATAAGCCCCAAACACCCAGGTATATACCCATGTATGGGATATTGGTGTGATATTGACATACCTCAGAGAATGGCACCAGCCAGATCCCTCAGCTTGCTTAATCTATGTTTTTAAAAAAGGGCTCATGCTTATGGCTCTCGTACACGCTCAAAGAGTCCGGTCACTCCATAAACTAGACTGGATACATGGTGATTACCCCAGACGCATCAAGTTCATATTTAGGTCTGGTAAAATCTAACTCGCAGGTATATGGATTCGGCACGAACTAGCAGGGTCGAGATCGCCTGTGTTTTCCGTGCTGTAGTCATTATATGGCTATATGGACCAGGAACGCCCGATTCACTGGTGGGATTCCGGGCCTACCCACCAGAGTCCAGGTTGAGTGTGGTGACCCATCTACTACTACATATAGACACAACCCACTATCTTAGAGGGAGAGGAAAGCCTATGGGTCAACCACAGTAACCCAAAACGGGGTACGAGCCAAACCACTCCAAGGTGGCTCAAATAGGTACTGAAAGCTGCCGGAATAGATTATAATACATTTTAATCCCATTCCACTAGGACAGCATTGGTATCAGCGGCTGAACGAATGGACATCCCGGTTGACCACATTTTCAATACAGCAGAATGGTCAAGGGAACCGCGTTCAGAACATTTTTTATTATAAACCGTTGATAAACCTGATTTAATTGCAGGAGAATATTACAAACTGCAATATTAATTTAAGCTCAGAGGAGCTCTGTTATGTTGTTATTGTTAACAAATACCTTTCTGTTTCTTTTGAAAGCAGATCCACTGGTTGATTACGATAACACTTCCTCCCTCATAAACTTCGGCAGTGAGTGAAATAAAAACTGTTACACGGTTTGAAATCACAGACCTTTGAAGTCTTCACGGAATCACTCACGTGACTCCGAAGTAAAATAGTAAGATTAAACGAGTACTTACCAGTACGAAGTTTGATCTGTATTTTATGAGGAGTTACGGTGAGGGATTAAGTGCCCGCCGCTCCCACCCTCATTATACAGATCGAACTAGTAAACTGATGTCTCGTGATCTTTACTATCTTACTTCAAATATTGTGTCTATTCTGTGATTTCACACCGCTGCTTCGAAGTATGCCGCATGCGCACTGGAGCTGGGGTCTTCACTTAATCCCTCACCGTAACTCCTCATAAAATACAGATCAAACTTCGTACTGGTAAGTACTCGTTTAATCTTACTATTAAATGTATTTTCAAATGACAGATCCCATTAACTGCGGCAAGAGAATTGGGCATTGCTTAATGCAGCATTCACTATCAGTCACTGGCCAGATCCCTATCAATCCCGAAATGCACTTAACAATCAGATGTTTCACCACATTCTCATACATTTCCAATGCCACTTCTTACGCACAATTTTTATTGTAGCCAGCTATTCAACTACGACAGCCATACCAAATCATTGCTTTGCACTTATTCACTACAATCTTGGCACCATTCTGATATTTTGAATTTGTCGCTGTATTTATTAATGTCATATATACTACAGGATGTACTCTTTATACGATCAAGGAATTTCTTTGCACCCTGGTGTATATGACAATAAGCCATTCTGAATCTGTTTGATTCATTGACACACTTCCCTTGTTATTGATGAACACAGTGGCATGTTACCACACGTAACAGCAGCTAACCAGCAGCAATATACATGGTAATGATAGATACAGTGACGAATACAAAATAGCAGGATTATGTAAAGATTATAGTGAATAAGTGCAAAGCAATGCATTGACATGCATATCATTGTTGACTAGCAAGTGACTGGTCCGTATTACTTGATCCTTATGATGCAGACATTAGTCAGTGACCAGCAGCTGAAACCACTGAGATGATTGCATCCTCATACTAATCCCACTGCATGCATCCCACCTTCCCCTCATACCACAATCCTCACCCCCTAATGCCTTCCATTTTAGAATCTGCACTTGGAGTAAACCTGAACATGTTTATTTTACCCCAGCATCTTAATTCTCTTCTAACACAATGCCCACTAACACTTGATTTAATACATGCAACCACCAGCTCTGTTACTGATGCAGCACCTAATATCAAATAGTATCCATCGTCTCGAAGGAGGATGCGTGGTGATTCCCGGTTCTCCCTGCGGTTCCACCTTGCCTCGAGAGGAGGCAGTGGCAGTCTCAGGCTTATCCAGGCCAACAGTAGAGGCACTGGCTGACAAGGGCATCTTCCCATCTGCCCAGTTTTGACAACACAGTGGAACTGGTGGCCCAAGGTTTGTCCCAGTGGACCAGCCTTCCTCAAGCCTGCGACAGGGGGAACTCAAGGAGGCATCTGATTTTCTCTCCCTTCTTCTCCCATCTGAATGGAATGCCTGGGTTCTCCAAGGAATAGGTTAATGAGGTGCAGGTGGTCAATCAATTGTCAGCTAATTGGACACAGCTGTTGCCAGTGATGCTGGGGCATGTCTGCCACTGAGAGGGATGAGAGTAGCATCCGCGAGAGGGGGAAGCAGTCACAACACACCCTGCTCTCAAAACATCTGCACTGTAGAAAATAGCAAGGACTGATCATTCATGAGGTTACACTGTAAGTAATAGTTCACCATGATTCTCGTTTTCTTCTCTTCCCATTACTGTAAAAATCCTCCAGGGTACTGGAAATTTTCTTTCAGCATTTTAAAAGTTTACTCTGTTACATTTTATGTGGTTGCATAACTTTTGTATGCAGGTTACCAGTGTGTGCATGGATTCCCTAAGATTTACTAGAATGTTGCCTGGGTTTCAGCCACTAAGTTACAGAGAAAGGTTGAACAAGTTAGGTCTTTATTCTTTGGAGCGCAGAAGGTTAAGGGGGGACTTGATAGAGGTTTTTTAAAATGATGAGAGGGATAGACAGAGTTGACGTGGAAAAGCTTTTCCCACTGAGAGTAGGGAAGATTCAAACAAGGGGACATGACATGAGAATTAAGGGACTGAAGTTTAGGGGTAACATGAGGGGGAACTTCTTTACTCAGAGAGTGGTAACTGTGTGGAATGAGCTTCCAGTGAAGGTGGTGGAGGCAGGTTGGTTATTATCATTTAAAAATAAATTGGATAATTATATGGATGGGAAGGGAATGGAGGGTTATGGTCTGAGCGCAGGTATATGGGACTAGGGGAGATTATGTGTTCGGCACGGACTAGAAGGGTCGAGATGGCCTGTTTCCGTGCTGTAATTGTTATATGGTTATATGGTTATATGGAATATTTACTGGGATTATGAGCCGTATCATCAGCAGATATCATTTGTTGCTGTTGGATTGTTATGCTGGCCCAAGTAATTGGAATGGATATAGCTAAAGCAAACTGCCAGATATCAGTCATATAAGCATGGTTGAACTGTTCCATTAAATCATACGGCAAACTTACAAAAATTGTGGCCTAATTTTCAATAGACTCTTGAATAAGCATTTTCTGGGATCAGAGGAATTCAGGCTTGGAACTTCCAATCGAGCATCAGGTTGTTAAAAATTCAGACAATAGTTACTTCTACCATGAAGTTTACAATTGTGCTTCAGATTCTTCAGTACATATGATGCACCAATGAATGACAGTGCATGGGCACGCGAACCTCTGCAACCTGCATACGTTCCAACAGTGTGTACAACTCATTGCCTTTGTTGCAAATGTGAAACCTGCTGTGACAATTATTAAAGCACTGGGCTTATTCCTCCTTACAGCTTTAGTCCAAACAGGAACAAAAAAAAAGTTGAATTCCAAAGATGATGTGAGAGTGACAGGCTTTGAAATTAAGGCGGCTTTTGACTGAGTGGGGCATCAAAGAGCCCTGCTGAAATGAAGTTAATAGGAACCAAGGGCAGACCTTTTGCCGGCTGCTGTCACACCACGCACAAAAGAAGATGGGTATATTTGTTGGAAGTGAATAATTTTAACCCTAAGGGCTTTGCTTCAAGAATCTCTCAGGACAGGGTCTGAGATGGAAAATAAATACATTTGAGGGCATTAATCATGCAAATTGTGATCAATTGTTCATGATATCTTGAGCCTTTCATGGGAGTTTTTTTAACAACTGATGCTAACCTTTGTAGCAAACTTGTATTGGTCCAATACTTGACATATTTAATTTCTTATTCCTGGAAAATGATATTTCAGGCTTCTATCTATATTTCCCTGCAGAATGTTAATTGGGCAGAGGACCGGCAAAATATAATACTTGCTTACTTAAATTGCTTATCAAATAATCCTATTAATAAAATAAGATAATGTACGACTTTTAAGATTATTGTAGAAATTATAGTACATGAACAGGCAAAGGTTAAAACATTAAAGTACATTACTTG
This sequence comes from Leucoraja erinaceus, assembly GCF_028641065.1. Lineage (NCBI taxonomy): Eukaryota > Metazoa > Chordata > Chondrichthyes > Rajiformes > Rajidae > Leucoraja > Leucoraja erinaceus. The sequence goes on from NC_073382.1 coordinate 64,038,976, forward strand.
ATTAAATTATCGGGAAAAGATAGAATACAGGTAAGAAAGAGTACATTGCCAATTTAAAATAATCAATAAAATAACAACATCAAAAATGCAATCATGCTTAGAGTTCTGGAGCTATTCAGCACAGAGACAATACCTTTCTCCCAACTCGTCCGTGCCTGCCAAGTTGCCTATCCGAGCTAGTTCCACTTGCCTGCACCTGGCCCATATCCATTTAAACATATCCTATCCGTGTACCTGTCCAGGTTTATTTTAAATGTTGTAATTCAACCTGCCTCTGCCATTTCCTCCGGGAGTTTGTTCTATATACACACTATCTTCTGTATGAAATTGTTGCCCCATAGGTCCCTTTCAATCTTTTCCTCTCACCTTAAACCTATGCCCTCCAGTTTTAAACTCCCCTGTCCTGAGGAAAAGAGAGCGGCCATTTACATCATTCAATGTCCTTTGTAATTTTATAAACCTTTATACGGTTACCCCTCCTCCTCATATGTTCCTGGGAACTAAAGATCCAGCCTATTCAGTCTTTATTTGCAGCTCAAACCCTCCAGACTGGCAAATCCCCTGTTAATTTTTTTTGCATCCTTTCCAGTTGAAACATTCCCTTGCAGCTAGAAGATATCCTGACAAGGATATTGGTCCCCCTTCTATTCGGGTACAACTCATCCCCTCTTGAACAAGTCTTCTCTGCCCCAGAAGGAATAACATTGATCCAAAACATGATCCTCTGACCCATGCATCAACTCATCAGCAGCACATTCAGCTGCCCTCACCTCCTGTTCCTACTCCCGCTAACATGTGCGATGAGAAGCAATCCAGAGATTACTACCCTTGAGGTGCCCTTAATCTCCTGCAAACTCCCTATATTCACTCTGCAGGACCTCATCTCATTTTCTACCTGTATGATTTGTACCAATACCTGTAAGAACCCTGGCTGCTCATTCTCCTTCTTGGGGTCTTCTGCAACTGCTCAGGACATCCGTGACCTTGGTAACCAGAGCGTAACATACCATCCTGGTAACTCATTTGCGGCCACAGATCCCCTGTCTCTCCATCTAACTGTTGAGTCTCCTTTCACAACAGTTCTCCCTGTCTCCCTCCTTCCCTGCTGTGCACCACCTGGCTGCTGCTGCTGCTGCTGCTGCTGCGGCTCTCCTCTGAAAGACCATTTCCACAACATTATCCAAAATGTGTAGGAAGGAACTGCAGCTGCTGGCTTACACCGAAGATAGACACAAAATGCTGGAGTATCTCAGCAGGACAGGCAACATCTCTGGAGAAGAGGAATGGGTGACATTTCAGGTCGAGACCCTTCTTCAGACTGATATAAGGTTTGGTCAAGGGAAATGCTGCACTCTCTGCCCGCCGACTACAACTCTCTCACCAGCTGCTGAAACCTTAGGTGTGACAACCTCACTGATACTCCTATAATGCTGTCAGCCATCACGGACTTCCCTGAGTAAGTCCAACTGCAGCTCCAGCCATTCAATGCAGTCAGACAGGAAGTGCAGTTGGACACACCTACTGGTGAAGTCATCAGGGACACTGGATGTTTCCTTGAACTCCCATATCCAATTCAACGGTTTAATTATTGTCAAAATCTACCTAGGTACAGCAAGATTTTTTTTTTTGCATACAATTAGAGTAAATTATTTCTATAAGTAAGCACAAACGCTGCCAAGAACAAGGGCATTTGCATTGTAGATTACACTGAGGCAGTGCACGAGAGGCACACATGTTTCTGATGCCATCTAGTTTAAAATTCTTAAAGATGTAGTGTTTTAACTTGGCCTTAAAAGCCCGTGGTCCTGGCGATGACACATCCTGAAGATGAAGTGTGAGATCAGGGAAGATCAGAGATCGTGCTCTGGTTGCAAATTGTCAAATATTATGTTCCGAGTTGTCGCTGCAAAATCTATAGCTGCCCAGCATGTTGAGTCTGAAGTAGGTCTCAACCTTACTTGAGCCCTTGCTAGGTTGTCTGAGGTCTCGTCCTCCAAGTGGCAGGTTCTTATAAGTATAGGCACCTCGCGTTTTATACGTATTTGAAATAACGTGCTTGAACCTTCAATACCAAAGCTTGATTTACATGCGAGCAGTTTTGGAAAAAAACGCTCAAACTTACTGCTGACAGCACAGCTGCGCATATGGTTAATTTTTGAGTTTTTGAAATACATACTGCTTTACAAGCAAGTAACCACTGTGTAAAACACAAGGTGCCTGGATTTTTCTTGGTGTTTGCTCCTGCACGTCATCATTGCTGATGTCCCAGTATCTCCTCTGAACATTTTACTGACTGACTCTGTGTATCACTAAATGATAATCCTGAAATAGAAGTTTGGAGGTCATGTTGCAGTTGAATAAGACGTTGGTGAAGCCGCATTTAGAGTATTGTGTTCAGTTCTGTGCACCGTGTTATAGAAAATATGTTGTCAAGCTGGAAATGGTAGAGAGATTTACATGGATGTTGCCAGTGCCTGAGCTGTAGGGAGAGGTTGAATAGGCTGGGACTCTATCCCCTGGAGCGCAGGAGGATGAGGGGTGATATTATGGAGGTGTATCAAATCATGAGAGGAATAGATCAGGTAGATGCACAGTCTCTTGCCCAGAGTAGACGAATCGAGGAACCAGAAGACATAGGTTGAAGGTGAAGGTGGAAAAGTTTTAATTGCAATCTGAGGGGTAATTTATTCATACAAAGGGTGGTGGGTGTATGGAACAAGCAGCCAGAGGAGGCAGTTGAGAGGGATTATCCCAACATTTATGAAACTGTTAGACAGAAGTGTGGATAGGCCAAGTTTCGATGAATATGGACCAAACGCAGGCAGGTGGGACATGTAGCTGGGCTGACTGAAGGGCCTGTTTCCATAATGTATCAGACTATGACTCTATATGGTAATTTCCTACAGGCCAGGGTAGCAAGAGCAAGGGGAATTCATTTGCTGAGTGAAACACGGCTGCAAAAAAATAACCTCACAATGCCAAATGCAAACTAGACAGTGGAGGAACACTTGACATTTTGAGCTTGAGGGATGACACTAATTCCTACCTGCCTATAAGTGTTAGCCTTTTCACCTGTTTTATCTTTTGATGAGCTGCATTCTAAATATATCCCAAAAGTAAACTTTGAAACTCAGAAAATATTACCTTGGGCAGGCATCAAAGAAATTTGTGCAGGAGCAATATTATCCTGATGTTGCTCTGCTTTTCAGATTCCCTCTAGATATACACCAGTTCTACTTTGAAGTATTTATTCAAGTCTGAAACAGTAAAAACACAACTAATAGAGCAAACAGTAAGTTGACAACGAATCCCAACTTCAAACACAAATCTGAGTCACTCTAACAAAGCGTATCCCAAGAGAACTATTTAGAAAGCATAGAATAGGTGGTGATAATTTTTGTTTGTTGTGCTTTTGAGAGCTAAAAGTTAAATCGTACCTGCAAATACTTTTGAATTTTTTTTAACTTTGTCGTATAATATTAGTGGCTGCTTAGATAAACATGTCAACTTCTTCTCACCACAGCATAGTAACTAAAGGGGAATTCAATAAACAGTCACTTGGCTCTAGGCGTGCTACATAGATCTTTGTTAGACAACAATGTAATGTTTTTACCTTTTTGTGTTTCTCCATGCTGCAAGTAAATGGTCCTTGTTGTGGAATTTAAACAGGATTTAAACTAAAGTTGCCCATCGCCATTCTGCCTGCAAAGTTGAAACAAAACATTTTTTTTAGTTAATGTCCAGCACACAAGTATTGTGTTTAAATATTTCTCAGATAATTTTGAGAATTTATTTGGCTGATGTCATTCCCTTTCAGCACACATTCAGGTCATTTAGGAAAGAGAACAGCAAGCAGTCAGACCTCAGACTTTGCTCCCACCTCTGTTTGTCTGACTGAGCCAATTTACCCTCCTATTCCTTCCTCTCTGCCCTGTGATGAACTTCTATATTCTACCTCACAGTTTGCCCCATCCCCATATTTTAATGGATATCTTATCTTCTTATCACAGAGCGACCAAGAGGCCATTTGATCTGAACGGGGATCCCCTGACCCCTAGTCTGAAGAAGGGTCTCAATCCAAAATGTCACCTGTTCCTTCTCTCCAGAGGTGCTGTCTATCCTGCTGAGTTTCACCAGCATTTTGTGTCTATCTTCGGCCATTTGATCTTTCAGGTTCATGCTAGTTCCCAGTGGAGCAATTCCATTAGACTCCATCCCTGCAACTCATTCTTGCCCATCAATTCCATCCTTTTTTTTTTTTTTTTTACCATTATCCCAACCTAAGGGGTAACTTAATGTGGACAATTAATGCACCAGTATACCTTTGGAACATTGTGGTGCTGTATTGTCCCCAAGGTAATGATGGCAAGTGAATATTCTCTATACTTACTTGGATATTTATAGGTAGAGAATGCAACTTGTTCTCACCAGGGTCATTTTGGAGATGAAAGCACCCTGTTTTCACCAGGGTTACCCCAGGTAGTGAGTATGTTAATTTTTCTCAAGTATAATCATGGATAGTGTGTGCACTCAGTTCTCTCCAAAGTATATAATGAATGAGCTCCATTCTCACCAAGGCAATATTGGGAAGAGATTTTGCTTTTTTCCCCTGTTGTGAATTAATGACAGTGAATGTTCTCTATTCTCACCAGAGTAATCATCCATCGTGAAAATGCTCTGTTCTCTAAATGATAATCATGAATAGTGAATGTATTCTGTTGTCTATGGGGTAATTGTGGGAAGAATCAACTAACCAAGGTTCTCAAAGGTCTTTAAGAACATCGATACTGAATGGAATATTTTCTCTGCAGGGTACACAAATACAGTGAATATGATCCCTTCAGGTTAATAGTTGACTGTGAATGTGTTCTTGTCCCCGTAGTGTAGTCGTGGGTGATGAATGAAGTCTGTTCTCTCCTGGGTAATTATGAGGAGCGAATGTGCTCTCTTCTATCCGGAATCACAGCATATACCAAATGGACTGTTGAGTAGCACGAGCTGTTGCTACATTACCCTAGGGCATCCTTTAATCAAGGGTATGAGATACTGTACCTTATGTAGAGGAGGATGGGGAGGGGGTGGGGGTTAGGTGTTATTGTGTATGTGAATAGGGGGTGGATGGCAAAATGTGTTGCGAAAAATTGCATGTTGCACGTGGTGAGCCTGCTTTACTTATTTAGAATTGCTATCTAATGAATAACAGGAGGATTTGCAGAACTGCAAAGGGTGTTGTAACTAAAAAGAGAAGAGGCCCAATAACAAGTCTGTTCTACAGACGATAAGAACCAATGACACGATAAGAACCAATGCAGGAAATTTGCTAACTGTGTGATTAGCTAGACCCGTGACTAACAGTCATAGAGTCACGGTGTGGAAACGGGCTCTTCGGCCCAACTCACCCACATCGGTCAACAATGTCCCAGCTACACTAGTTCCACCTACCTGTGCTTGGTCCATATCCCTACAAACTTGTCCTATCCATGTATCTGTCCAACAGTTTCTTAAACGATGGGATAATCCCAGCCTCAGCTACTGGAAGCTTGTTCACCACCCTCTGCGTGAAAAAGTTACCCCTTGGATTCCTATTAAATCTTTTCCCCTTAACCTTGAACAATTGTCCTGTGGTCAACGATTTCCCTACTCTGGGTAAAAGATTCTGTGCATCTACCCGATCTATTCCTCTCATGATTTTGTATACCTCTATAAGATCTCTCCTCATCCTCATACGCTCCATGGAATAGAGACCCAGCCTACTCAACCTCTCCCTATAGCTCACACCCTCTCATCCTGGCATCATCCTTGTAAATATTTTATGAGCCCCCTGATCCCCTTAGCCACAAGGACCACATCTAACTCCCTCTTAAATATAGTCAATGAACTGGCCTCAACCACCTTCTGTGGCAGAGAATTCCACAGATTCACCACTTTCTGTGTAAAATATGATTTTCTCATCTCGGTCCTAAAAGACTTCCCTCTAATCCTTATACTGTGACCCCTTGTTCTGGACTTCCCCAACATTGGGAATAATCTTCCTGAATCTAGCCTGTCCAACCCCTTAAGAATTTTGTAAGTTTCTATAAGATCCCCCCTTAATCTTCTAAATTCTAGCGTGTACTTCCTCGACGGTAACCATGACTGCTCTCATGACACTTCCAGTGACTGCTCCAATTTCCTCCGTCCTACTGTCTTTCGCCTCGGTAAATACAGAGGAGAAATACACATTTAGGATCTTGCCCATCTCCTGTGGCTCCACACGGAGGTGACCGCTTTTATTCCTGAGAGGTCTAGTTACCCTTTTCCCCCTTATGTATTTTTAATATCTTTTGGGATAGCTGCCTATACCTATCCCATACATCCTTCTTGTTTTTGACTAACATCTAAATTTCTCTCATCAGCCACGCTTCCTTACATTTGCCTGCTTTGCCTTTCAGTCTAACGGGGACGTACACATCATGAGCTCTCCAGCACACTTTTAAAAACATCCCACTTGGCCGATATTCTTTTCCCCTCAAATAACCTGCTCCAGTCAACTTGAACGAGACCTTCTCGCATACCCTCAAAGTTGGCCTTATCCCAGTTGAGCATTTTAACATGTGGACCCTCTCCGTCCCTATCCATAACTATCTTAAACCTACTCGAACTGTGGTCACTTTACCCAAACGGCACCTCCACAAACACTTCATTAACTTGCCCTTCCCAATAACTTCCCAATTTCCCAATACTAGATCCAGCATTGCCCTCTCATGTGTGGGGACCTCTACATACTCCTGAACACTTTTGAGGAATTGCACCACATCATGCTTTGATTTTCCCAGTCTATATGGGGAAAGTTGAAATCACTGACTACAACAACCTTATTTGACCTGCAGCTGTCTGCAATCTCCCAGCACATTTGCTCTTCTAAATCCCGTTGACTATTTGGGGGTCTGTAGTACACCCCCAACAAGGTGACCATCCCTTTCTTATTCCTCAGCTTCACCCAAATAGCCATAATAGACGAACCTTCCATACTCCCACCTCTTAACACAGCCGTGACATCCTCCTTAACCAACGATGCAACCACCCCTCGTCTTTTTTCCTCACCCCTGTCTCTCCTGAAGCTCCTGTACCCCGCAACATTGAGCTACCAGTCCTGCCCCTTCCTTCACCAGGTGTCAGTCATGGCTACACCGTCCCAGTCGCTTGTAACTATCCACGCCCTAAGCTCCTCTGCCTTACCCGTCAAATCCCTTGCATTAAAACACCTGCAGTTTAAACCAACCCTCCTTCCTTGCTCTCCGGCTTTTTGCCTATTCTGTCCATTAACCTTTCCCACACCATCCTTCATACCAACTTCTAGCCTCTCCTGTGCCTCTGTCCTGTACAAGATCCCACCTCCCCCTGCCAGTCCAGTTTAAACCCTCCCTATGTATAAATATACTGCCTGTGCACAAAATATTTGAGTGGGACTGCGAGGAGCTGGCAGGTATGTGACCATACTACAGTGACTCTCCCACTCCCACTGGCATAATAAAGTTATGTCTTTACTTTGAACATCAGTGTCTGACGGCGTTTATTATTCCAGAGTGCGGGCGAGCTTTAATACTTACAGAACCTGAAAATGAGTATTATATCCACACTCTGCCTGAATTTGTGTAAGAAGTGGCTGCAGATGCTGGTTTAAACAGAAGAAAGATACAAAAAGCTGGAGTAACTCAGCGGGTCTCTCAGCATCTTCTGAAGAAGAAGGGTCTCGACCCGAAACGTCACCCATTCTGTCTCTCCAGGAATGCTGCCTGTTCCGCTGTTACTCCTGATTTTTGTGTCTTTCTTTGCCTGAATTTGATGGAAAATAGATTCCAGAATGATTGTCAAAGAAATTTTGATAAAAGTGAAAAGGCTAAAAGAAAGCATGAAGCAATGAGAAGGAGAAGGAATGAGAGGCACCCTTCACCCAGCTGAAAGACAGAGTTCTAAAAGATAACATTGTTCAGATAGCCCAGTCCCAACATCTGTCTCATTCTCTTTGTGAAGATGGCCAGGCTGGTGGGCGGTGTGGTAACAAGCAAAGGATCATAAACAACCAGGTCCACCCAGACTGGGAAGAATATCCTCCATAAATTGTCTGAAGAAGAGTCTCGACCCGCAACGTCACCCATTCCTTCTCTCCAGAGATGCTGCCTGTTCCGTTGAGTTACTCCACCTTCTTTTTGTGTCTATCTTCCATAAATTACTGTTCTGGCCCAAAGAAGACATTACATTAATCTGAAGAAGGGTCTCGACCCAAAATGTCACCTATTTTTGTTCTGCAGATAGGCTGCCTGATCCGCTAAGTTACTCCAGCACTTTGTGTTCTTGTGTGTATTAACACGCATCAGCAGTTGTTTGTTTTTACATTAATGTAAGACATCTTTTAATTAAGAAAGGGCTGCAATGAATTAAGGAAAGTGAGAAATCAAATGCTACACATTGTGTAGGGGCGATGCCTGGGACTTCCCCATTACGTGCAGGATTCTGGTTACAAGGACAATAAAACATAGAGGGATAGAATTGAAAGGATGCTTTCTCTAAGCATGAACATCGACCTAGGCACTCAGCTTTAAGATAACAATGAACAAAACAAGACAAAAGTTGACAGGGATAAAGAACAGGGAGCAAAGGAAAGTGATTGAAGAAAGGGCAAAACAAGTTGAGGAAAGATGCACAATATGAATTACAATAGATCAATAATACTATTCATCTGCTTTGACGAGAGGTAAATATTGGCAATAGAACCCATTGAACTGAATGTTCAAAACAAACAATTTATATTCATCCCTTTTGAAAGGGCTGGGTGGGCAAAATGCTTTGCATTGTATTTGCAATCCTTATGGAACTGAAATGACTGCAATATTTTTAATATTTAAAACAAAAGAGTCTTGTGAAACAGCACGTAAATCATAATAAAACTTTCCCGCAAACTTTGAAGCGAAATATGATATGATCTGTTCTGTCCCAGACAAACATGGATAGTGAATGTATTCTGTTCTCTTTGGGTAACAATGTAATTTGGAGGCTCTGGAGACTGCGGATGCTGGAATTTAGAACAAAAAGCGAACTGCTGGAGGAGTGTAATGTGTTGTGTGGGCAGCTGTGGGGGTCAGTGGGTTTGAAGTAAATTTCAGTAGATCGTTTATCTCCTGAGATGGAAAAACAGAGATCAACAACGGGGAGAAAAGTGTCAGAAATGGTCTGAGTGAATTTGAGGGCAATGTTATTGGCAAAGTGGGTGAAATTGATGAGTTCTGCATTGGTGCAGGAGGCAGCACCCATGTAGTCATTGATGTGGCAGAGAAAGAGTTGGGGAGGTGTAGCCAGAGTAACCTCGGAATGTAGACAAGCAATTTTCTCCAGGGTAGAATGGAAAGTAAGTGCGACACAGTGGTGCAGCGGTAGAGCTGCTGCCTCACAGTGTCAGAGACCGGGTTCAATCCTGATCTCAGGTGCTGTCTGTGCAGAGTTTGTATGTTCATTTAGTGACCACATGTTTTCCCTGGGTGCCCTGGTTTCTTCCTACATCCCAAAGACGTGCAGATTTGTAGGTTAATTGGCTTCTGTAAATTGCCCCTAGTGTGTAGGATAACACAGTAAGAACTGTAAGGGGAATCTCCACTTAATGTAGTGAAGCCTACTTGTGCATTTCTGTACCAGGTCATTGATTGATGTGGGCATGAATCTGGAATGGATGATGGACCATTGTGGCATTGGAAATGGGCATTTAGGGTATTGATCAGAGCAATTGGGTCCCGTTAACCAAAAAACATGGAAGTACTACTTCAAAAGATGCCTTTCTCTTTGTTGAAGATTTGGTGTTTGCCTTCAGTGATGGACTCCATGACAATGGCAAGATAAGCAGTGCATAGACAACACCTGTGGTGAGAATTGAACCTGGGTCTCTGCAATGTGAGTCAGCGCCCTATTAGCTGTGTCATTATGCTACCCAGTGGAACATTATGACTGTACCTATGGTTCCTGGGTGAAAGTCGGTTGCCATCTTTCCTGCTCTACATAAATTACTACTCTTCAGTAATGCAAGATTGGGTGTAAAGTCCATTGATGTACCGCAAAGAAGACATAAAATGTGTTATATAAGTCAGAAGAAGTGTCTCAATCCAAAACATCGCCTGTCCATTCCCTCCACAGATGCTGCCTGACCCTTTGGGTTCCTCTGTATGTTTTTATATAAATGCAAATTGTTCCATATAGAACAAATGCAGCACATTCTTTACTAGAATGTTGCCTGGGTTTCAACAACTAAGTTACAGAGATAGGTTGAATAAGTTAGGTCTTTATTCTCTGGAGCGCAGAAGGTTGAGGGGGGACTTGATAGAGGTCTTTAAAATGATGAGAGGGATAGACAGAGTTGATGTAGACAAGCTTTTCCCTTTGAGAATAGGGAGGATTCAAACAAGAGGACATGACTTCAGAATTAAGGGACAGAAGTTTAGGGGTAATATGAGGGGGAACTTCTTTACTCAGAGAGTGGTAGCGGTGTGGAATGAGCTTCCAGTGGAAGTGGTGGAGGCAGGTTCATTGGTATAATTTAAAAATAAATTGGATAGGCATATGGATGAGGAGGGAATGGAGGGTTATGGTATGAGTGCAGGCAGGTGGGACTAAGGGGAAAAAAAATTTGTTCGGCACGGAGTTGTAGGGCCGAGATGGCCTGTTTCCGTGCTGTAATTGTTATATGGTTATATGGTTAAATGGATGCAGGTACAACATATAAAAGACATTTGGACAGGTACATGGATGGGATAGGTTTAGAGGGATATGTGCCAAACTCGGGCTGGTGAGACTAGTGTTGATGGGGCATCTTAATCGACATGAGTATTTTGGACCAGAGGGCCTGTCTCCATACTATAGGACTGACTCAATGACAAATATCTCTGTGGGTAATATGGAGAAGTTATGGAAGGGGAGTGATATTGGAGGGATTTAAAAGCAATGGTGAGAACTTAAACTCGTATAGCTCATGCCAATGTAGTTCAGCAACTACAACACTATGATGGATCAGGATATAATGTGAGTTAGATAACCATATAGCAGAGGTCCAGATGGTCTTTGCAGGCACAAAGCAGAAGGCCACCTGGTCTATAAATCAAATGGAGATATAAGAGACTGCAGATGCTGGCATCTTCAGCATACATGAAAGTGCTGGAGCAACTCAACGGGTCAGGCGGCATCCGTGGAGGGGGAAAGAATTGTTAATATTTCATCATCCGAGAGTGGAGAGGGAAGATAGCCAAAATAAAGAGGTGATAGAAACATAGAAAATAGGTGCAGGAGTAGGCCATTCGGCCCTTCGAGCCTGCACCGCCATTCAATATGACCATGGCTGATCAACTCAGTATCCCGTACTGATGCGGAGAAGGGGAGATGACAGATGAAGAATGATGAGCTATTGGAGCCAGATGGGGGGGAAGTGGGGGTAAAGTTGGAAGACAGAAGCAGATGGGTGGAAACAGAGGGGGAGAGAGGGAATTGGACAATTCACACAAGGCATGAGCTCTGGATCCATCTCTCAGGGGTGTAGACTAAACTAGTTAGTTTTAACTTACCTTTCAGCCATCACATACGACACATAATTCTCCGTAATTTCAACCACCTCCAATGGGATCCCACCACAAGCCACATTTTCCCATCTCCACCCCTACCATTCCTTCCGCAACTCTCTGGTCAGATAATCCCTTCCCACCCAAACCACCCCTTCCCCAGGTACCTTCCCTTGCAAACACAGAAGATGCAACACCTGTCGCTATACCTTCTCCCTCAACTCTGTCCTGGGACCGTGACAGTTCTTTCAGGTTAGGCAAAAGTTCACTTGCACCTCCTACAATTTCATCTACTGCATCCATGGTTCAAGATGTGGACTCTTATACATCGGCGAGACCAAACGTAGACTGGGTGATCATTTTGCTGAACACCTTCACTCAGTCCGCCTGGACCTACCTGATCTCCCAGTTGCTAAACACTTTAATTCTCCTTCCCATTCCCACACAGACGTTTCTGTCCTAGGTCTCTTCCATTGCCAGAGTGAGGCTAAATGCAAATTGGAGAAACAGCATCTCATATTTCGCTTGGGCAGCTTACAGCCCAATAGTCTGAATATTGATTTTTCTAACCAGGTAGCCCTGGCAAGCCCTCTCTCTCTATCCCTCCCCCACCCACGTCGCACTAGCTTCTCGTTTTTCACCCTACAAACATCTTACAATGGCCTGTTTCCGTTATCACCACATATCTTTAATTCATTGTCTTTTATCTCTCTACATCATCGCCTATATCTCTCACTTCCCTAACCAGTCTGAAGAAGGGTCTCGACCCGAAACGTCACCTATTCCTTCTCTCCAGAGATGCTGCGTGTCCCGCTGAATTACTCCAGATTTTTGTGTCTATCTTTAGTTTTTTTAAATCTCTTGGATGACCACCTGGTAGTGCATGAGATCAACCAAGTCCAGATGTGATAAAACAAATGAAGCCAAGTATCCATCCACTCTCTCAGAGATGGATCCAGAACTCATGCCATTATTTTGAAGAACACCTGGTTGAATAGACTCAATATCTTGGCCAATGTTTATCCTTGAAACCGAGTATGTGGTCATTATCATCGGGTTGTAACGACCAACTTTGTGCAGAATGGATTTCAGACATTGCCTATTTCAATAGTGGCTAATGTTCTAAACTACTTCACTTATGCACCACACCTTTTGGAAAAGAAACATATCAAGCTGTACAACAGTAACATATTTACATCATTGCTTTTAGTAAATTCTGCCTTTTAGTCTGTGTTATTGATCTTGGTGGTGTACCTGAGCACACTATTTGTTGTATTATTTGTATAATTACAGGTTACTATATTTTCTTTCCAATTTTCCAGCTCCTTGGCATCAGGAGAAAAAGTTAACTACTATCATCCAAGCTCTGGGGTTCATAGGCTGGAGCAAAACAGCATTCAGTTAACTTTATAAATAAATTATGTTCACAAGGAAAATTATGTCACATAATAATTGCTTGTGCTTGTGTATCTTTGTAGAGAGAATAAATAACAGGAAACAGAATTTGGCCTTTATAAATAATGTAGTTCAATCAATAATCCTTTTAAATGCAATAGAAAAAGCAAAATCCAAGCATGGATTACTAATGATTTTCATGGTGTGTTTTGAAATTAGAGTTTCATGCTGTATCTCCCCACAAACTCCAAACTCTATCCTTTTCCCATTTGGGGGTAATAGAACCAAACTATGGGACACTGAAGAGATGTTGGTGATGGATTCATTGATGACTGCATGGGGAATGTTTAAGGAAGAAAGAGAACATCTCAGGTGTTCTAGAATGGAAAGACTCATCCTGGGAGCAGATGCAGCGGAGACAGAAAAATTGATAGTAGGGGATAGCGTCTATACAAGAGGCTGTGTGGGAGGAAGTGGAGTCCAGATAACTGTGGGAGTGACACAAATTCTTTGCTGCTTTCGTTCTGAAGAAATAATTTGCCACTGTGTATATGATTCTATTTACTCACTACCATTGGACAATTGGGATATCTTCTGGTGCAGAGGTGACCTGCACAAGAGGGATGACTTGCACCTGAACTGGAGTGGAATCAATATCCTATGGGATATGTTTGCTGATGCTACATGGGTGAGTTTAAATTAAAATGCAGGAGGGCAGTATCCAATGCAAGTTTGAGGCAGGTTAGAGGTTGGAAGTAGATGTAGATGGTGATAAAGGGAGGTTCAGTGGAAAGAACCGCAGGAGCACAGCAGGAAGCCAAGAAAGATGGTTGGATTGAATTACATTTATTTTAATGCGAGAGGACTGATAAGTAAGATAGATGAACTTGGGACGTGGATAGGTACGTGCGACTTGGATAATATAGCCATCATTTAAACTTGGCTAAGAGTGGAGAGGGAAGATAGCCAAAATAAGTGAAAGGACTGATAGAATGTTCCAGGGTATAGGTGCTACAGGAGAGATAGAGATGGGGATAAAAGTGGAGGGAGTGTTCTTTATTGATTAAGGAGAATGTCACAGCAGTAATCCGAGATGACAGTATGATGGTTCGTCCAGTGAGCAGTGACGGAAATCTCTATCAAAATATGGAGGGGACAGGGGGACACAATTTATTGGCAGCCCCGCGCACACTCGTGCACACACACGCGAGGCTTCAGCTGTGGGCCCTGTGAATGGTAATTTCAGCTCAATCCAGTGCTAAATGCAGCTTAACTCTGCCTGTCTTGCTGGATTAACCTACAGCCCTGCCTGGACTGATGGAATACCAGTCCAGAGCCGTGGAGATAGCGCTGCTTCTCCGTGCTGGCTGTAAACCTGGGCCATATTTCCTCTGCGTCCAGGCAGGACTGTAGGTTAGCCTGGCTGGGTTTAGCGCTGCTTCTCTGCGCTGGCTGTGGGCCTGGGGGCACCGCGCCTGTCTGACTCCCGACGTCTCTGGCCACCCCCGGGCATGGGGGGACACTTGGGTGGGGATGGTCCGATGGCGGTTCGGCAGCGATTGCAGCACTGGAGAGCTGGCCGGGATCGATCGTGACTGCGGATGAGGCGCAGGTCTGTGTCCAGGGCTTCCATTGTGACCCTATGACCTGGGCATGTCTCCCTCCTCCAATCACTGCCCTCTATCCTCAGTCCCACACCCCTTCTTCCACCTCTGACCGACACCTCCAATCATCGCGCTGAATCATCATGTCTTGCCCCCATTGCCTGCTGACCGACGTCTCCCTCGTTCCATCGGCGCCCTCGATCAGCAGTCCCACCCCCGCTGTCTTGCGGAAAGCGGAGATTTCGCCGGGTTTTAAAATCCGGATTACATAAAATTGGGGAGGATCTTCCCCCACCTCTCAAAACAGAGGAGGGACGTGGCCCCCCCCCCCCTCCCCCGGGATTTCCGCCCCTGCCAGTGAGGGTATATGGGTAGAGCTGAGAAATAAAAATGGGATGATCACCTTGTTGGGAGTAAAGGCCCCCAAATAGTCAACAGGAATTAGAACAAGCCAGGAGACTGCAGGCAGCTGCAAGACAAAAATGGTTGTCATAACAGGGGATTTTAAAATTCCCAATATAAACTAGGACTCTCACATTGCCAAGGGCTTTGACGGGATGGAATTTGTCAAATGTGTTCAGGAAAGTTTCTTCAGGCAATATGGAGAGGGTTCTACAAGGGAGAAGGCAAAACTTGTTCTACTCTTAGGAAATTGGGAAGGGCAAGTACACCTTTTTGGACCAGCGATCTTTTTGGATCACAGTGTGAAGGATCCGATTGACAGAGTAAACTGCAAACCAATAATCATTCCATGCTGCACCTGGCTGAGACACTGCTTATGTTTAGCAATATGTCCACATACATTCTCACTGAGGGTTCAGTCCTACACTTGTTCAGCATTTAATGGTCATATCCAGATTGATTAACCATGTTATACTTAAAGGGGGTTCTTGTGACATGTTGGGAAACATTCTGGGATACCTAGTCAAGTCTTTAGTAGCATTGTGTCAGCATATTTTCACAGTTATATGCCTTCAATTTCACCTAAGCGGAACAAATCTATGCTGAACTACTTTACCACACGGGCCTAGATCAACTGTATCGGAGACTTGGAAGTTACAACTTTGTGCTGGAACGTGGTGATTCTCTGGATGCTGTTTCAGAAAAGGATCTATTGTTCTAATGTAATGTATGATTTGATGCAGAACATACAGAACAAGCATTTCACAGTATCTCTATACAAATGTCAATAAAGAAACCATTGAACCACTGAATCTTTTAGGAGTTACCAGGAGAAAGAAAGAGGTTGGTTATTGACACCTCGACAGGGGTCTTCATTGGTGTAGTGATTGAGAGGAGATGAAGCTAAGAACACAGGAACTACCTAGTGCAGGAAAGAGACAGGAGGATGCAATGGATGGATAGACAGGCCGATGGGAGGGACAGAGAGAAGGCTTATTCAACCAAGGGCAGTACAGTGGCGCATGGGTGGCAAAGTAATGCAGTGATAGAGTTGCTGCCTTACAGCGCCAGAGACCGGGTGCGATACTGACTGTGGGTGCTGTCTCTACCAAGTTTCTACATTCTCCCTGTGACCACGTGGGTTTTCTCCAGGTGCTCTGGTTTCCTCCCACACTCCAAAGTTGATTAATTAGCTTCTGTAAATTGTAAATTGTTCCTTGTGCGTAGGATAATGCTAGTGTACAGGGTGATCGTTAGTCAGCATACTACGTGGGCCGAAGGGCCTGTTTCCATGCTATATCTCTAAAGTAAATAAGTGTTCAGAAAACAGTTGTCTGACTTTACATTACCCAAGATAATCAGTTTTGTTGATAGATAATAGCGATCCTGTTGGTTCTCAGAAAACCAATTGTACTGAGAAGTGAATATAGTCTTAGTAGTGGTCCAAAAAAGTGGAAACAGGGTAACACACTAATAACGTGTTTATAGAAAAATATCTTAAATATCAATCAGATGGTTTAAGACCTGTTAAAAAAATGTAATTCATGAACGCACAGTGAATTTCTTCATCAATTCAATTCAATTCAATTCAACTTTAATGTCATCGCACAAAATACAAGTATCAGTATAACGAAATGCAGTTTTGCGTCAGTCCGTAGTAGTTGTACATAAAGAGAAAAAACAAGAAAAAAATAGAAAGAGAGAAGATACAGAATAATCAGGAAATACAGAATGATTAAACAAAGGGGGGACGGAGGGACCAGAGAAGTCTATCGTCGGGACTCCGAGTTCAGCAGTGTGATTGTGTTGTTATAGAAGCTTTTCCTCATCCTGCTGGTACGTGACCTGAGGCTCCTGTACCGGATGTGGGAATACATCCGCGGTGGCGGCAGTGGCCAAGCCTCGTGGCGGAGGAGCCTTTACAGCGGCAGTGGAGCCTCACGGTGAGAGGGCCTTGGCAGTGGTGAAGCCACATGGTGGCAGCGAAGCCTATCAGGTTGACCCGCGGTCGGTGGTCGATGAGAGTGTGGGAGAACCGCTGTGAGGGGGGAGGGGAAGAACAATGGAGGACCTGGCATGGGGGGACTGCGTGAGGGAGGGGAGGGGGGAGGGACGAAGGAGAAGCCAGCGTACTTTGTAACTTTGTCAACGCCGTAGGTGGGCGCTATTTGTATACCTTGGGTTTGCAAGCAAAGAATTTCACTGTGCATTGTCAGATGTGACAATAAATTATTCCATTCCATTCTATTCCGCATCCTGCATTGTCACCTGTAAAAACTTTCATACCAGCAATAATTTTCCAACATCAGTTTAAAGCAGCTGCAAAAATGACATATGTTGAATGAAAAATAAAGCCCCAAAGATAGAGTGGAGACTGGAAGGGACAGCCAAAAAATTAACAATTGAACATGTGAACCTATGAATTCAAAGCACATTGATATTAAGAGTGAGTGTAGCAAAATGCTGGCAGTGTTTCTTAAAGCCCAAAAGGGAGGTGGTCTTTTCTTCAGCTGAAATTCTGGCACTATTTCGTAGTTTTCATCCAAGCTGAACAATCACCAAGAATACTGAGCAAATGAGAAAATAGTTTTTAACTGAAAACAAAGGATCTGCAGATGTTGGAAACATGAACCCCAAATGTTGGAAACTCGCACCAGGCTCTTTTGGGAGCAGAGACTTATTGTTCTTTCCATTGGAGACAGTTCATCTGATATTGGAAAGTTTCTGGAAAGGGTTCCAACTAAATCTGGAATTGTGGCGTGGAATTTCAAACTACTTCCGGATAATGAGAGTAACAGATTCTTCCAACTTTATGCAAATAATTTGTTATTTAACAAGATCTGGATGATGCAACGTATATTAAGAAGAAAAGGAAAAAAAATGGTATTCATAAGACAATTCTTTATGAAGCAGTTTCTTACTTTTTAAGTGACTTTTAAAATTGTATGGAAGCTGATTGTTGGATCTATATAATTTTAATGGAATGTAGAAATGGACTGTTTAAAATAACTCATGATACATGGCCCATGACAAAAACCGAGAATTGTGGAAATCATTTGAAGGGCTTCTACATTGGGTGCAGTTTCTCATGTTTATTTTTGTAGCATTTCACATTTATTTTCTCTTTATTTATTCACAACACTCAGAAAAGACTCAAACACGTGTCAGTAACCTGCTTAAGGTTAAACTGCTATTAGGAAGGAGCAAGTGTGATCAGCTGTTTATAGAAGACCTGGGTTATTTGTCTGGAAAATAGCTTTTGCAATAGCAAATTATTTGATCGTTTATGGCACACTCAGTAATTGGAAGTCAAAGACACTGAGGTCCATGATTCCTGACGCAATATTTATTAACCAGCCAGTTTGTTATTAATAGGAGTTGGACGTCCAGTCCATCAAGGATTGTGAAATTCTCACCTTATACTGGCTTTATCATGGAATATAACATTGGAAACATAAAAACAGAAAATAGGTGCAGGGGTAGGCCATTCGGCCCTTCGAGCCTGCACCGCCATTCAATATGATCGTGGCTGATCATCGAACTCGGTATCCTGTACCTGCCTTCTCTCCATAGCCCCTGATCCCTTTAGCCACAAGGGCCACATCTAACTCCCTCTTAAATATAGCCAATGAACTGGCCTCAACTACCTTCTGTGGCAGAGGATTCCACAGACTCACCACTCTCTGTGTAAAAAATGATTTTCTCATCTTGGTCCTAAATGACTTCCCCCTTATCCTTAAGCTGTGACCCCTTGTTGATTGTTCTGGACTTCCCCAACGTCGGGAATAATCTCCCTGCATCTAGCCTGTCCAATCGCTTAAGAATTTTGTAAGTTTCTATAAGATCCTCCCTCAATCTTCTAAATTTTAGCAAGTACAAGCCAAGTCTATCCACTTTCTTCATATGAAAGTCCAGCCATCCCAGGAATCAGTCTGGTGAACCTTCTCTGTACTCCCTCTATGGCAAGAATGTCATTCTTCAGATTAGGAGACCAAAACTGTACGTGATACTCCAGATGTGGTCTCACCAAGACCCTGTACAACTGCAGTAGAACCTCCCTGCTCCTATACTCAAATCATTTTGCTATGAATGCTAACATAGAGCAACTGTAATGGATCCCACCACCAGCCACATTTTCCCATCTCCACTCCTTTCTGCTTTCCGCAGAGACTGGTCCCTCCCCAACTCCCTGATTAACTCGTCCCTTCTCACCCAAACCTACCCCTACCCCAGGTCCTTTCCCCAGCAACCACAGGAGATGCAACACTTGTCCTTGTATCTCCTCCCTCAATGCCATCCAAGGACTCCGGCAGTCCTTTCAGATGAGGCAGAGATTTACTTGCACCTCCTCCAACCTCAACTAATGTATCCGCTGTTCTAGGTGTGGACTCCTATATATCGGCAAGACCAAGCACAGACTCGGCGATCGTTTAGCTGAACACCTTCACTCAGTCCACCTGGGCCTATGCGATTTCCAGGTTGCTAAACACTTTAACTCCCTCTCCCATTACCATATTGACCTGGGCCTCCTCCACTGTGAGAGTGAGGCCAAACGCAAATTGGAGGAACAGCACCTCATATTTTGCTGAGGCAGCTTACAACCCAATGGTATGAACATTGATTTCTCTAACGTCAAGTAAGCCTTACAATCACAATCACAAGAATACTTTATTGGCCAAGTATGTTTTGGAACATACGAGGAATTTAATTTGCCAAGTCAATCATACAAATAAAAAGCAACGGAACACACAAAATACATTTTAACATAAACATCCACCACAGTGACTCCTCCACATTCCTCACTGATGGAAGGTGAAAAAAAGTTCAAACCTCTTCCCTTCTACGCTCCCCCGCATTCGAGCCCTCCGTTGGCGGGACAATCTTGACTCCCGTAGCTGGCAGCATTTTGGCCCTCCGCATCGGGGCGATCAACTCCTGCATCGGGGGGGGGGGTGTCAACTCCCTCATGGACCCCGGTTCGGTGCTGGTCGAGCCTCTGCGTCATTGGAGCTCCATCGATGGTAGGCCGCAGAGCGACCGGAAATGCGACCTGAAAATTAATCGCATCTCCGGCAAGGTAAGAAACTGAAACTGCTTGCCCTCTCTCTCTCTCTCTCTCTCTCTCTGTCCCTCCCCCCACCCTTGTTCTCTGACTAGTATCGCTGTCCTCCTGATTAATATTACTGTTTGTATCGCCTCATTGTCACCTCCCACTCAGCCAACATTGAACCATTCAACATTTCCTTGATCATAATCTGCTTTGATCCATCCTTTTCACATCTTACATTCTCTTTGCATTCTTCCAAATCTCTAGTTTCCCTCTCCCCTGACATTCAATCTGTCAGGGTGAAAGGTACTAGGAAAAGCAAGTTTGAGGAACTCAGGATGTGAAGGGATATTCAGGGCTGAATAAAGAACAAAGAAGCATATGGTTGTTGTAGAGAACGGCAAACAGGTGTGGCCTGTGGAGAGCGTAGAAAGTAAGTTGTGGGGCGGGGTGCTGGAGAGGGTTCTTGGAAAAGAAATTAAAAAGATAAAGAGGACTCAGTAAATATCAATGGTGGACAAGATTTTTAAAAATCCCAAAGATTCTTGTAACAATGTTAAGGGTAAGAGAGTACCAGGGAAGGTTTGGGGCTCGTTAGGGACAAAGTGGCCACCTGTGAATGGAGCCAGAGGGCACAGGAATCGTACATTAATGCTTGTTTCTCAATTGTATTCACATAGGAGCAGGCTATAGTTGTATACATCAATGTCTTGTAAGAAACAGTGAGAGTCCCAGCACTGATATTTGTGGGACACCACAAGATGCTTCTCATTTGTATTCACAAAGAAGACATAGTAATTGGAGAGTTCAGTGATGGGAATGATGAAATTCAGGAACTTGCGCCCATTGGACGGAGGAATTATCAGATGTCTTAGCAGACTTATTGTCAAGTGTCCGGGGTACAGTGAAAAGGTTTTTTGTCGCGTGCTGTCCAATCAGCGGAATGACTATACATGATTAAGTTGGAAGAAGGATCTTGACCCAAATCCTCACCCATTCCTTCTCTCCAGAGATGCTGCCTGTCCCGCTGAGTTACTCAAGCATTTTGTGTCCATCTTTGGTTTTAACCAGCATTTGCAGTTCCTTCCTACACAGAAAGATAAAGGGACCCTGATGGGGAGTTTAACCAAATGTGATCTGGAAAGCAACAGTAAGTCCCCACTGGGATATGTAAAAATTGGGGTTGCACAAGACATTGAGTTGGAGGACCAATTAATATGGTGGGACAGAGGGCTAAAGGAGATTACAAGGAATTACGGGATTTAAACCCACAGAAGACATTTCTAGCTTGGACATTTTTGGAGGACAAAGGAACAGTGGAATTTAGAGATGACAGTGTTAAAAATTGAACTACATTTAGCGCAAGGTAGGGAAACAGCATCGTAGCTATGGTGAATATTACTATATTGACAGTACACAATGCAGCCACATTGCCTTAGTGAGGAAACAGATGTTTAGGTTGGCAGATGGGATACTAATAAAAAAAGGTTGCTTTGGCCTGGATGATCTTGAGTGAGGATCTTGATCTTGAGGATTTCATCTACTCCTCTTAAGCCTTTTGGATACTAGAATGGTTTTGGGGAATTAACAGCTGAAGTAATCTGTTGCAAGACACAAAAGCCAGACAATATTGGAATTGGCCCATTCATTGCTATTCACTGATTTCTGTCTTTCAACCAATCCTCCATTAATTGTACATTAATGTATAAGTAATGCACATTAATTGCTAATACATTGCACATATGTGCTTAATGAATAATTTTTGAAAATTCAGATATCCACATCCACTAACTTACCTTAGCCGTCCTCAAAAATGTTTGTAAACAGTAACTTCCTTTTCTTAAAATTTCCTAAAATCATGTTGACCAAAAATATGCACATTTTAACTTTACAAATGTTCTATGACTAAATCTTTAATAATATATACTACCATTATCCCAAGGCCAGTTTGGATCTCAGGCCTGTCAGATATGAAAAATGAATGGATCTGCTATTGGTTGACATTGATAATCATTATGGGCTAGCCAACAACCATTGATAGCTTGTACATTCCTCCTGGATTATTGCCACCAGACATCCAGACAACCTCTGGCCATCCAAAGTGAAAAGAAACTGCAGGTAGAAGAGACCCTGCACATAGTCACTGTGCTCCTGAAGTTCCTGAAGAGGAGCTCCTGAAGTTGTGCAGGACCTTTCTAATGACAACACAGGTAGCCAGTGCTAACATTGCATCCATTTATGGGAAGGTATGACACTCAAGACTCACAGACCTTGGCCGTGAGATTGGGAGGGACCGCATAGGTTTCTGTTGGAGCGGAGGAGAAATTGATTACCTGGATGGCACTATTCTTACGAGCCTAGGTTGTCTGGTCAAGACCCAATGTGGTGAAATGGGACTAAAGTATGATGACTCAAATCTCCAGTGGTGGTGAAATGCAGACACAATCTTTGCTCTGTCCATTGCTTGAAAATTGGCCATGCACAGTTCAGGATGTTACCAATGTCAGCTCACATGATTGCATCATGCCCATTACTGCTGCAGGTCTTCATTGTGGAAGAACAGGTCAACAGGCCCCAAAGATAGAAACTGAGACCCCACCCTTTGTCTCCTAGGTCAGAAGACCTCGTCCCCAGATGTCTATGATGATTAAAAAATGGTTGAAAACCATTAAATGATTTTTTTAAATATGAAAAAATAATGTAATTTTTAAACAAATAGGATTTGTATAAATCACTTTAAAACATTAAAAGAAAACAAGCCACAAATATGGTCTAACTTTTTCATAAAAGTGATCAGGTCCATTCACATGAATGGAACTGTGGTGGACGTGCCAGCTAAAGCTGTCATAAAGATTCAAGATTCAAGACATTTATTGCCATGTCAACAAGTTGATAGGAATGTGTCTTGGTTCACTCTCAGACAGATACAATACAGTACAATACAACCACCACATACACCACAATAAATAATACAGTGCAAAAGAAAGTGCAAAGTGATTAGTGCAAATTCAAATATCTGATGGCTTGGAGGTAGGTGCTGTCTCTGAAGCGAGATGTTTTACTTTTAATGCTTCTATATCTCCTTCCTGATGGGAGGAGATTAAAGAGGTAATGTGCCGGGTGAAAGTGATCTGCTATGATATTCCTGGCCTTTCTGGTGAGTCTTGTTGAGTGAAGTGATGTCACTGAGGGAAGTCTGCTGCAACCGATGATCTTAGAAGCTCGGCGCACTATTCTCTCCAGCCAAATCTTATCCTGCGAGGTTGTGTGACCATACCAGACAAGCATAGAGAATGTGAGTATGCTTTCTATGGTAGACCTATAGAAGTGAGTCATGGCTGGTCGACCGACCCTGAATTTTTTAAGCTGCCGCAGGAAGTAGAGTTGCTGGTGGCACTTACTGATTATGAGACTGGTGTTGAGCTCCCATGATAGGGATTGATGTATGGTGGTCCCGAGGAACTTAAAGGAGGTGACCCTCTCAACCACCTCTCCATTGATGAAGAGAGGGAGGTGGGGGGTGGCCCTCTTTCTGAAATCAACAACTAGCTCCTTAGTTTTTGAGATGTTAAGTATGAGGTTGTTGTTCTCACACTAAAACAGTGGGAGCGGATAAAAAGCTTATCAGATCTGGCCTTCCGTGCAGCGTGTCACATAATCTAGACTTGCACTGAGTCCAGTCGTGCAGGGAGAGGTCAAATGTGCTGCAATTTGACCTCCAGTGCATTCTGTACCGCTGTGCTATGATACAATGATACAGAAGTCTGGTACATGCTGACCCAGCACTGCATTTGATCAAAGATTTTCCACGGAATAACGATCTGGTCCAGCTCAATTTTCCCTGTCCCTTTACAAAAGATACACTTCCCTTTTGCTACCCTTTTGCTCTCATTCTATATCCTCCTTTATTGATTTATTGGTTTGCTTTGGTAAAACATTTCTGACGCTCAGGTCTACTAATCAACATTTTGTGATTCTTATTCTAATATTACCTTCAACCTCTATTTATTACCATCCACTTCAACTTAATTTTATGATCTACCTTGGTTAACAAACTCTCAAAAGGATAATTTCTTATGAATCTTTTGAAGAATGGAGATAAATGTATAATTTAACCTTAAGTATTGGCCTGCCCAACCTCAATCTATAACTCAAACCCTCTAGTTCTGGCACCATCCTTGTAAATCTTCTCTGCACTCTTCCGATAGCAGGGTGACCAAAAGTAAACACAAATCTCCAAATTCGGTCTCATTAACGTCTTGTACCACTGAAAGCCTTCTTGACCACCCTCCCTACTTGTGATGCCATTTTCAGGGAACTATGTACCTGCACTCTTGGATCCCTCTGTTCTACAATATGTCCCAGGGCCCTGCCATTCACTGTGAAGGTCCTGCCCTGGTGTGACTTCCCAAAATGCACGTATCAGCATTAAATTCCATTAGCCATTCCTTAGCCCAATTTCCCCGCTGGTCAAGATCCCGCTGTAATTTTTGATTACAGTACGATCTCGCGGCTTCTGTAATGTTCTATTTGATTTGATAATTTGCCAGGCAGACAACAGCATTGTGACGAAGCAGATTATAGGCACTACTGCATTAAGAGCAGACACTCCCCACATTTCAGGGCTGTAAGCAAATCACAGGACTTAAGACTAAAAGACATAGAACGGACCATGGTGACAATGCCAAGTTCACAAAATGCACTGTGTAAACATTGTACATTTTGGAGAACGCAGAGCATCAACATTTGTATGTCACGAAGAAGTGAAATCGTGGAAGAATTTTAACATCAGAATGAGAATTCTAAAATCGATGTGTTGGTGGATTATACTGTAGGTAAGTGTGGGTCAATGAAAACATAGGTGATGGGCAGGCAGGATTTGTTGTTAATGTACATACCCCAGAAATTTTAATGACCTCCAATTTGTTGAAGATATAAAATAGGAAATGAGCCAAGAGAACATTTGAATAGTCGAACCTAATAGGGAAGTTGTAAAATGATGCAGAATACAGAATACACATTAGTTTTCGACAAAATGTGTCTCGGAATACAAAAGTGCATTTATTGTGCATCATTATTTACCTATGAGAGAAGTTGTAGCAAACTGGCCATGAATAATTAAAATCTGTGTGGTTCTTCCATGTTACTGTTACATTGGAGTAAACAGGCCTTTGGCCCAGAAACAGTGATGAGATGGAACATTAACAGACAAGTGTGACTTAGAGCAGAGCTTGGAGATATTTCTGACCTATTGCCTGTTATCCATGTATTTCGACGTCGAGTTGTAGGATTGGAAGTGCTCTCAAGGAAGCCATGACAAATGTTTGCAGTTCATCTTGTAGTCAGGCAGTCTGTATGACACCAGATATACACTAATGGTGAAGAGAGTTTAATACGATGGATAAGATAATAATTAAACAGATTTGTCTGCCTTCAATCTTGAGTTTTGTGAGTATCGTTATGACTGCATAAATCCAGGCAATTACAAACTATGTAATAACATTTCTGACTAGTACCTGCTGTTGCAATGTGAAAGTCAAGAGATAAGCTATATCCACAGCGCATATGCAATTGGTCCAGTAACCGTTCAGCAATCAGAGATGCTCAGGACATTAATTACTACTTTGCTCTGCTATTGAATGCCAAGGGATGCAGGTGGATTTTCTTATGGTTAACATGATCATTGAGTGAGCTTATGTATGGCAAATGGTGCTATTTAACTGAACATTGCATGCAGACATGAACAATTCCATCGTGAACATCCATCATTGAACATTCACACTTTTGACTTTAGGATGGACTTGAGGAAGTCCTATAGAGATGTCCTGGATCTGAACTGATTGAACTGAGGTTACGGTGGCGCAGCGGTAGAGTTGCTGCCTTGCAGCGAATGCAGCACAGGAGACCCGGGTTCGATCCCGACCACCGGTGCTGTCTGTTCGGAGTTTGTACGTTCTCCCCGTGACCTGCGTGAGTTTTCTCAGAGATCTTCGATTTCCTCCCACACAGGGCCGGCCTTAAACCGATTGGACCGATTGCTCCCAATTGGGCCCTGCACCTGAGGGGGGCCCCGTGCTAGAGTAATCTACAGCTCCGCTCTAGGATCTTTGGAGTAATCTACTCTCGGTTCGGGTAGATCTCCCCTTGGTGGCGGGGAGATAGAGGGGTGGAGAGAGAGTAGAGGGGTGGAGGGGGAAGGAAGGGGTAGACGGGGAGGGGGGTGTGAGGGGGAATGGAGAAGGGGGAGAGGGGGAGGTCCCTCACGGTCCCAGGGCAGCACTCCCGCCCCTCCAGTCGCCGTGCTTCACACACACGGCCCTGGCTACACCCCTCTCTCTCCCCGGGGAGACGCGGTGAAAAATACAGGGAGGGCCGGGCCGGGGTTTGGAGCAACGTTTACAAACATCGGCCTCAGCTCACACGCGTTCACCCAGACCCTGACATCCGCTCCCGCCGCTGGCCCTCTCCCTCCCTTCTCTCCTTCCCTTCCCTCCCTCCCTTCTCTCCTTCCCTCCTTCCTCTCTCTCTCTCTTTTCCCTTCTCTCCTGCTCTCCCTCCCTTCTTTCTCTTCTTCCGCTCTCTTTTCCCTTATCTCCTTCCCTCCCTCCCTTCCTTCTCTCCTTCCCTCCCTCCCTTCTTTCTCTACTTCCCTCACTCCCTTTTCTTCCTCCCTTCTCTCCCTCCCTCCCTTCCACAGACAATGCAGGTCATGCACAGACACTGCGCGCACACACACACATAGAAACATAGAAAATAGGTGCAGGAGTAGGCCATTCGGCCCTTCGAGCCTGCACCGCCATTCAATATGATCATGGCTGATCATCCAACTCGGTATCCTGTACCTGCCTTCTCTCCATACCCCCTGATCCCTTTAGCCACAAGGGTCACATCTAACTCCCTCTTAAATATAGGCAAACAACTTGCTTCAACTACCTTCTGTGGCAGAGAGTTCCAAATATTCACCACTCTCTGTGTAAAATATGTTTTTCAAATCTGGGTCCTAAAAGATTTCCCCCTTATCCTTAAACTGTGAACCCTTGTTCTGGACTTCCCCAACATCGGGAACAATCTTCCTGCATCTAGCCTGTCCAACCCCTTAAGAATTTTGTAAGTTTCTATAAGATCCCCCCCTCAATCTTCTAAATTCTAGCGAGTAAAAGCCGAGTCTATCCAGTCTTTCTTCATATGAAAGTCCTGACATCCCAGGAATCAGTCTGGTGAACCTTCTCTGTACTCCCTCTATGGCAAGAACGTCTTTCCTCAGATTAGGAGACCAAAACTGTACGCAATACTCCAGGTGTGGTCTCACCAAGACCCTGTACAACTGCAGTAGAACCTCCGCGCACCGCGCACACATACACACCGCGCACACACACACACACACACACACACAGCGCGCGCATACACTAGGATGGGGCAGAAGCCCAACGGGTAGGATGGGGCTGAAGCCCAAGGTTTAATGCCTGGAATGGTTATTGGTTTGCCAGGATCTAGTTAATTAAATTACTTTCTTATCATTTCACACTCACTAAAACAAGTGGTATTGTAACTATGTACTTTTCAGAGGTGATCTGCGCATTTTGTTTGTTACTTGTAGGCTTACATGTGTGCAATTTTATATTAAAATGTAGCTTAGATCTGTTTGGTCCATTAACTCGAAGGCACTTTTTAAGAGCGCATTTTGATTACTTTCCATTCTACCATAGAGATATAAAGTCTACAATAGACTTTATTTGTATTTCTATGATTCTACAGACCTTGGCTGGGAACCTGGGGCTCACCAAAATTGTTCCCAATTGGGCCTCACACCTCCTAAGGCCGGCCCTGCTCCCACACTCCAAAGACGTGCAGGTTTGTAGGTTAATTGGCTTGGTATGAATGTAAAAAATTGTCCCTAGTGGGTGTAGGATGGTGTTAATATGCAGGGTTGGTGCGGACCCAGTGGGCTTAAGGGCCTGTTTCCGTGCTCTATCTCTAAACTAAAACTAAACTAAACCCCAACAAGCATTGCAGTTTTCCTTTGAGCCAGATATGCTTTCACCAATTGAAATAGTTCCCCTTATTCCCTTAAATGAACTCTCTGATGTTGCATTTCGTCAGAATATGAGCACATTGTCCAGGGTAGTTACTTTTATCTCAGCTCTGGAATTCATCCCTTGGTCCATGTTCAGACCAAGGTCTTAATGGCACCCTGGGGCAAATGAACCTGTGGGTAAAAATGTTCTACCTCGGGTACCCTCTAAACCTCTTAACTCAATACCTAAACCTGAACCTATACCTATCACCTAAAAGCATAACTATACTATTTCCAGCTATTTATAATATCTACGGGCCTCATAATTTTGTACCTCAATCAAGATCATTTCAGCCTTTGAGAGGGTCCAGAAGAGGTTTACAAGAATGATTCCAGGAATGAATGGGTTGGCATATGATGAGCATTTAACAGCACTGGGCCTTTACTCGCTGGATGGAAGGTTGAGGAGGGACATCATTGAAACTTACAGTATAATGGAAGGCATAGATAGAGTGGATGTGGAAAGAATGTTTCCACTGGTGGGAGAGTCTAGGACCAGAGGTCATACCCTCAGAATTGAAGGGCACTCTTTTAGAAAGGGAGGAGGAACTTCTTTAGTCAGAGGGTAGTTAATCTGTGCAACTCATTGCCACAGAGGGCTGTGGAGGCCGTCAGTGGATATTTTTAAGGCAGAGAGTGACAAATTCTTGATTAGAATAGGTGTCAAGGATTATGGAGAGAAGGCAGGAAAATTGAAATAGGAGGCTGAGATCAGCCATGATTGAATGGCGTAGATGACTTGGTCTAGCAATGTTTTAAGTAAAGTCATACAATAACTCCCTGCTCTTATAGTCTATGCCCAATATGTTAGGATCCTCACAACTTTTATACTGAGATCCCCCTGTTCCTGAATACTCCCATGGGTCCTATTAATTATGGCGGTGTCCAACCCTTCCTTGTAAGCCCTCCCAAATTGCATCAGCATGGAGCCATCAATTACATCTGTAATTGATTAGCCTCAGACTATCATCCTCGCTATCAGTGCATGATCTATGTATGAGTCATCTGCAAATTACTAATAATTTCTATTACAGTCAGATTTAAACTGATAATCTAGATAACAAACAGTAAGGGTCCCTGCATTGACCCATGTGGTGCTCCACTTGTTACAGGTTTCCAATCACAAAAACATCCCTTGCCTCCTATCAACTAACCAATTTTGCATTCAATTTACTGAATCGGACCCTATGTTCTAGTATTTCAGATGAATTTTCCATGTTGGATCTGGCCAATGGCCTTACTGACTAAATATCTGTAGACTTCATCAATTGCACAGGCCTGATCAATAGGTTTAGTTATTTATTTGAAAAATTCAATTACATTGATCAGACAGGAACTCCCTATGAACAAAGGATGGCTTTTGGGATATCCCCATGAACAAAGCCATCTGACTATCCTTGATTAATCCTTGACTTTCCAAGTATAGAGTAATCCCGTCACTTTGATTTGTTTTCCAATCAATTCCCTGTCACAGCTGTTAGCCTCACAGGCTAGTAAGTACCTGACTTTTCCCTGATCCCTTTCTTGAACAGAACTACTTCACATGCTGTCCTCTAGACACCTGGCAACTCACTTGGTCAATAAAGATTTTAAAAGATCTGTCGAGGCCAAACAATGTCCTTGCTTTCCTTCCATAGTAGCCTGCCTTGCATCTTATCACACTGGGGGATGTAACTATCTTTAAGGCAGCTGCATAATCAAGGACGGGCCTCACTCTGAACACTCCCTTTGCTCCCCTCTCCCATCAGACAAGAGGTACCAAAGTTTGAAAACACACACCTCCAGATTCAGGGACAGATTCTTCACAGCTGTTATCAGGCAACATAACCATCCTATCACCAACTAGAGAGCTACCATCTACCTCATTGGAGACAATTGGACTATCTTTAACCTGCTTTACTGGACTTTAACTAAGTGTTATTCCCTTTATCCTGTATCTGTACACAGCGGACGGCTTAATTATGTATAGTCATCCTTGGTAGCATGCAAAAATAAACCTTTTTACTGTACCCCGGCACACTTGACAATAAAAATCTAAGTCTGCTTAGACATCTGATCATTCTTCTGGGTGGGAGATTGCAACCTTCACGTGGTCTGACCTGTTTCGACGAATCATGCACGGTCAAATAAGATCAAAGAGAACAAGTTGTCCAACAACTTTAGGCTGTGCACGCCATATGCAAGAAGAAGATAATTCCTCCATTTCAATGGAAGAATGTTCCAGAATTTCATCATTCCCCTCACTGAGCTCTCCACTTACCATGTCCTCCTTTGTGAATACAAATGAGAAGCATCTTGTGGTGTCCCACAAGGATCAGTGGCTGGACTTTCACTGTTTCTTACAATACATTAATGAATACAACTATGTCCAACTCCTTTGTGAATACAAGTGAGACATAAGCATTAATGTATGATTCTTGTGTCCTCTGGCTCCATTCACAGGTGGCCACTTTGTCCCTAACGAGTCCCAGACCTTCCCTGGTACTCTAAACCCTTAACATTGTTACAAGACCATTGGGGATCTTTTAAAATCTTGTCCACCATTGATAATTTCTCTCTTATCTTTTTTATTTATTTTATAAAAACCCTCTCCCGCACCCCACCCCCACAACTTACACTTTCTATGCTCTCCACAGGCCACACCTGTTTTCCATTCTCTACAACTACCATATGCTTATTTGTTCTTTATTCAGCCCAGAATATCCTGTCACATCCTGAGTTCCTTGGACTTGCTATTCCTTCCTTTCACCCTGACAGACATATGCTGACCCTGAACTCTTATTCCCACCAGCCAGGGCAAGAATGGAGCACGGGGACAGCTGACTGCAATCTGTGATTCACCATTATTGGAGTGATATCAAAAGTGTGTAGGATTGCAGGCATCATTCATCACAAGAGAACTGATGAAAAAACAGGTAACAACAGGTCAATTGATCAATGAAGATGAGAAATAGAAATGATGAGATAGCGGAGTCGGGGGATATGGGGAGAAGGCAGGAACGGGGTACTGATTCGGGATGATCAGCCATGTTCACATTGAATGGCGGTGCTGGCTCGAAGGGCCAAAATACCTACTCCTGCACCTATTGTCTATTGTCTATTAAAATTTGCTGGCTACAACTGGAAATACAAAATTAATTCACCACTGGAAAAGTTTGAGATAATAAAGGTAAGCTGGACTAACGTCTTAAAATCCATCCTGTCATTTGTACCCGTGTATAAAAGTATAAATGGTTATTAAAGGTAGTTCAATAGATTGAAACTTCCTGACAGAGGAGCAGACTGAATTACATTAGGTACACCATGCCTCCCCGGTCATGGATTAGAACTGTTGGACCCCTGTCCTGGTCACCTTCCAAGCCCTTCGAAGAAATTTAGAAAGAGTACAGTGATGGGTGAGCGCCTGGAATGGGAAAAGATTGTCCGGGATTAGATAAATTGTGCATGGCCCATATGGGTCGAATGTGCTAATATTCAGAGCACTGGTGTGCAGTTAACGTTACCCAACCCTCAGAACTTTGAGGGAAGTGACCTCCAGTGCACGAAGAAGGATATACTGATAATGTTAGGAAGTGAAAAATGGGATCCTGTGGATGTTTTAAATAAATGAAGTTCATGAGAAAGTCAAGTCAACTTTATTTGTCACATACACATACAAGATGTGCAGTGAAATGAAAGTGGCAATGCCTGCAGATTGTGCAAAAGCTACAGAACAGAATAAAACAGAATCAGTATTTACATGTTAGAAACAATTTTTTTTACAAACGATACAACACAACAGTAAATTAGTTCAGTAATTTAGTCGCTGGTGAGCTAAGAGTTTACAGTCCTGATGGCTTTGGGAAGAAACTCTGTCTCATCCTCTCTGTTTTCACAGCATGACAGCGGAGGGGTTTGCCTGACCGTAGCAGTTGGAACAGTCCGTTGCTGGGGTGGTAAGGGTCCGTTGCTGGGGTGGTAAGGGGGGGGGGAGTGTAGTTCCCACTGTGCGTTCGGCCAAACACACTAGTCTCTGCAGAGCCTTACTGTCCTGGGCAGAGCTGTTGCCAAACCAGTTTGTGATGTTGCCAGATAAGATGCTTTCTACAGCCTCACAGTAGAAGCACTGAAGGATCCTCAGAGAAACTCTGAATTTCGTCAGCTGCCTGAGGTGGTAAAGGCGCTGCCTTGCCTTAGTCACGAGTGCAGCAGCGTGTGATGTCCATGTCAGATCCTCTGTGATGTGGACTCCCAGGTATTTAAAGCAGCTCACCCTTTCCACAGTAGTCCCATTTATCTACAGTGGTGTGTACGTCCTCAGATGTTGTGCCATTCTAATGTCCACAATCATCTCCTTAGTATTTGTGACAATCAAGAGGAAGCTGTTGTCCTGACACCAAATGAGCCACCTTCTCCCGGTAGGCCTTCTCATCGTTATCGGATATCGGGCCCACCACCACAGTGTCATCAGCAAACTTGATGATGGAGTTGGAGCTGAACCTGGCCACACAGTCATGTGTGTACAGGGAGTACAGTAGGGGGAAGGACGCAACCCTGGGGGATCCTGTGTTCAGGGTGAGGGGGTTGGATGTAGGTCTCCCCATCTTGACCACCTGGAGCCTGGCGGTGAGCTGGTCCAGGACCCAGGCACACAGGGGAGTGTTAAGCCCCAGTTTCAGCAGCTTCTCAGCCAGTCTGGTGGGGACTATCATATTGAAAGCTGAGCTGAAGTCAATGAACAGCATCCTGACATAGCCCCCCTTCTGGCTGTCAAGGTGAGAGAATGGTGTGCAAAACCTGGGAGACCGCATCATCTGTGGATCTGTTCGGACTGTATGCGAACTGCAAGGGGTCCATGTTGCGAGGGAGGAAGGCGCAGATGTGGTTCTTGATCAGCCTCTTGAAGCATTTCATGACTACCAAGGTGAGGGCCACCGATCGGTAGTCATTCAAGCAGGCTGGATTAGTATACAAACTTAAAGCACACGGTATTGGGGGTTCAGTATTGATGTGGATAGAGAACTGGCTGACAGACAGGAAGCAAAGAGTAGGAGTAAACGGGTCCTTTTCAAAATGGCAGGCAGTGACTAGTGGGGTACCGCAAGGCTCGGTGCTGGGACCCCAGTTATTTACAATATTTATTAATGATTTGGACGAGGGAATTGAATGCAACATCTCCAAGTTTGCGGATTACACAAAACTGGGGGGCAGTGTTAGCTGTGAGGAGGATGCTAGAAGGCTGCAAGGTAACTTGGATAGGCTGGGTGAGTGGGCAAATGCATGGCAGATGCAGTATAATATGGATAAATGTGAGGTTATCCACTTTGGTGGCAAAAACAGTAGACTATTATCTGAATGGTGGCTGATTAGGAAAAGGGGAGATGCAACGAGACCTGGGTGTCATGGTACACCAATCATTGAAAGTAGGCATGCAGGTGCAGCAGGCAGTGAAGAAAGCAAATGGTATGTTAGCATTCATAGCAAAAGGATTTGAGTATAGGAACAGGGAGGCTCTACTGCAGTTGTACAGGGTCTTGGTGAGACCACACCTGGAGTATTGCGTACAGTTTTGGTCTCCTAATCCGAGGAAAGACATTCTTGCCATATAGGGAGTACAGAGAAGGTTCGCCAGACTGATTCCTGGGATGTCAGGACTTTCATAGACTCGGCTTGTACTCGCTAGAATTTAGAAGATTGAGGGGGGATCTTATAGAAACTTACATAATTCTGAAGGGGTTGGACAGACTAGATGCAGGAAGATTGTTCCCGATGTTGGGGAAGTCCAGAACAAGGGGGTCACAGTTTAAGGATAAGGGGGAAGTCTTTTAGGACCGAGATGAGACAAACATTTTTCACACAGAGTGGTGAATCTCTGGAACTCTCTGCCACAGAGGGTAGTTGAGGCCAGTTCATTGGCTATATTTAAGAGGGAGTTAGATGTGACCCTTGTGGCTAAGGGGATCAAGGGGTACGGAGAGAAGGCAGGTACGAGATACTGAGTTGGATGATCAGCCATGATCATATTGAATGGTGGTGCAGGCTCGAAAGGCCGAATGGCCTACTCCTGCACCTATTTTCTATGTTTCTATGCAAGGTCATAAAACTCATGATTATTCATCAGTTGACTTCAGCAGACTTAGCACAAGTTTCTTGAACCTAATCACAACCAAGAGAATAACATTGTAAAATAAACTTTGGATAAGCCTGAAGTACAAGAAAAAATTCAAAACTTGTGCCTGCAACCTCAGGCCTGATAGGCAATGCTAAACACATATGTTGGCTTCCATCTATATGCTCTGCTACAAAAATGCAGTTGCATTGAAGTCACAGAGTCACTAATGCTTTGTAATGTATTTGGCACTGCTGTCTGAGGATACATTTCTAAGTAACAAATACACAAAAATCCAAAAGAACTAAAATTTACAAGCAAAAATCAAACTGCTGCCGGAACCTTGCAGATCGAATAACTAGGGGTGATGGGTGAAGGAATTGTTGACATTTTGGATTGATACTTTAGAAAGTTCCAGCTGTGTTCCTCCAGCACTTTGTCTTTTGCTCCAGACTCCAGCATCTGCAGTCCCTTGTGTTGCCAGAGTTCATAATAGGTTTGTTATTGAAAAACAAAATAAATAAAATATTTTGTGGATAATCCCTGGGATGGCGGGACTGTCATATGAGGAAAGATTGAAAAGACTAGACTTGTATTCACTGAAGTTTATAAGGATGAGGGGGTATCTTATAGAAACATATCATATTATAAAAGGACTGGACAAGCTAGATGCAGGAAAAATGTTCCCAATGTGGGGCGAGTCCAGAACCAGGGGCCACAATCTTAGAATAAAAGGGAGGTCATTTAAGACTGAGGTGGGAAAAAACTTTTTCACCCAGAGAGTTGTGAATTTATGGAATTCCCTGCTACAGAGGGCAGTGGAGGCCAAGTCATTGGATGGATTTAAGAGAGAGTTAGATAGAGCTCTAGGGGCTAGTGTAGTCAAGGGATATGTGGAGAAGGCAGGCTTGGGTTATTGACAGGGGACGATCAGCCATGATCACAATGAATGGTGGTTCTGGCTCAAAGGGCCGAATGGCCTCCTCCTGCACCTATTTTCTATGTGTCTATGTAATTAAAAAGGCCATTATGAGGTGCTTTTGGTTGTTAGATGGGAATCAAATTTAGTGTGTTGTCGAGCTGTGGAATCGAGAAGAATGTTTTACTTTGTGGTGAGCTAATCTAGTACTACAGATATAGAAATCTGTGTGATTGGAAACTCATTCCTTGAAAAAGCAGCTAACGTAATCAGTGACTTGTTCCACTCCGGTCATTCCTTCTTCCTGCCTCTTCCAGGTAGAGGAAACAAATGCTTGAAAGCGAGCACCCCCAGTCTCAGAAACAGCTTCGTCCTTTCCATCATAAGGCGTCTGAACAGTCCTTTCATAAGCTACGATACTGCCCGATTCAGTTTTACATCATTGCGGACATTGGACTTGTCTAGGAACTGTTATGGCTGCAATGCTGGGAACTATATTCTGCACTCTGTATCTTTTCCTTTGCTCTATCTATTATATTTGCGTTTGGCATGAGGATCTGTATATAGTATTATCTGATTTGAATGAATAGCAATCAAAACATAGCTTTTCACTTATCTCCTTACATGTGACAATAATAAACCTAAATTAAACTATATGTGCAAGAGACAGTGGTTGGTGTTCTGTACCCTTTTTGAAATTTGGTTCCATTGAAATTTCATTGCAACTGTTCCTATATTGCACCTTGAGTAGATGCAATCAAGAAAAATATCATGATGGCTTTCAAAATGGTTAGTACGAAAGAGCTTCATTAAAATGTGAACGCTTTTATTTTGCAATCCATCAAATTTACACTCTTAAGAAACAAAAAATAACTTTGTTTTACTTCTTGTAATTTAAATAACGACATGTCTTTTTTACAATCATAAATTAGAAATTTACAGTGAGTACATTTACAAGCGATTGACTGTTTTTTGAACGTTTCTGAAAACTGTTAAAAGTTTAAAATGTCCTTGGTAACGTACCCCTCCCCCCCTCCCAAATAATACAGAATCCATCTGCACTGAGCAAAATATGTTCTCATGGGCATTGACAAACAAACATGCAATGATCAATGACGGGCCTCAAACTGACAATTTAATCCAGAATACATATTAACTGTGGGTTGGAGATGTGGGGACAAACTGATAAGTAACCAGCATTCCCAATTACTATGTTTCTGCTTTGAAAATGCTGCACAATTATAGTGAAGCAGTTTTTCACTTATTTATTTCTTGTAACAATCTTTTTCCAAGGACAAAAATGAACGTCAAATTTTAAATTGACTGCAGTCAGCCCACAGATTTAAACACAACAAAAATCAGTAAAATTTCAACTGAATTG
Organism: Leucoraja erinaceus; assembly: GCF_028641065.1. NCBI lineage: Eukaryota > Metazoa > Chordata > Chondrichthyes > Rajiformes > Rajidae > Leucoraja > Leucoraja erinaceus. The sequence continues at coordinate 64,075,459 of NC_073382.1, forward strand.
TCTTTTCCTATAGTAACTTGACTATAGTAACAAAAATAAATTGTTTTCTTGATCCCTCCACATATGTAGATGTCATTTTCTCTATCACTCAGTTTGGAGCATTTGCCACTGCATTAGAAGCATCTTGGTAAAACATTTGAATGCTGAATTCTTCAATCACTTTCAAAACATATTTACAGTTGCAACACATAACTTTGGTAAGAATGTCATTCTATGGACATTAAAACCTGCATATTGAAAAACATAACAAAACAGAAGAGAACCAATGCATAATTACAGGGTCTGTTGCATGATTGAATGTTGCAAGCTACATAAAAAAACTATTTGTCACCCCAAGATGCATATTGTTCTTTTCCACTGTAACAGAAAGGCTTTTTCATACCTTTTACTTCTCCTTCATTCATATTGATGGGATTGTATTAAACAAAGAAAGCTGGAAATACATAGTTCCAAAGAGAAATAGATTATGACAATTCAAATTAAGCATATCCCACTAAAATAGATTTTCCTTTTTATTTTGCGATGGTCTGCACTTAATTTCTAGTACAATTTCCTAATGGCAGATTTCCATCCTTGTTGATTTGTGAGCATAGGTTCATTATATTATCTTCATATCTATTTTAGTTTGACAGGCACAAAACTAACACTCCTCAAAGGATGAATTATCATTAATGACCTCTGCAGAAATTTACGCCTAAATGTAGAAAATATCTTTCTTTAATGTTGCAGTGAATGGAAGACTGTGCAGTCAATCTGCTTGCAAGGCACTGAGGATTTTAAATATGTGGGCACACGTCGATTAACATTGATCCACGATCAGCCTGCTGTGTTTATAGTCCTTTTATACAAGTTCATCTACACATATAAAACAAGGAGGCAGGTTTAATGTCCAGAGATATTAATATATAACAACCCATTTCAATACATACAAAGATTGGATATAGTGCACTTTGCTGTCCAGATTGCAATGCTGGGCTATGGTTGTGCCTCAATCATATTTTGCTCGACATTTCCAGTGTACAATACATAATGCCTATGTAAACGGTGGGAGGATTCTTTAACTGAAGTATTTCCATGTAGACATTATAATATTTATGGAGCAAGTGGGGCTAGCACAGTTAGGCAACTTAGTTGGCATGAAAGAGCTGGACTAAAACGTCAGTTTCCTTGCTGTAGTGTTCTTTTATTCTATTGATCTGTCTGAAGCTTGTAAAAACCTTTCTTTGGCTTGCGTTCTCTGTATTTCCCCAAGTTCTAAATAATTGCCCAGAAGATGCTGTGCAGAGATATTACATTTTGAAATCTGGTGAACCTGGTCACCACCTTGTTTGTACTAAGTGGCTACATCCTTTGAGAGTATAGACTCGGGGAAACTTTACATTAGGTAATTTTCAATGTTTCCCAAAAAACTATTAACTGATTTTCTCAGAAGCTGTCAGAGAAACTTTATATATTCTGAACTTTCTAAAAATGATGCACAACATGATGAAAAACAAGGCAAATTTCATTTGTAAAGCTTTCGAAATCAAGCTTATGTAAACCCACAAAAGGAACATTGTTCTTTGCTCTTCCAACATTTCACGCAGTTATACAACTGTTTCATTGCCTTTGGTTGGTTTAACCCAGACATCTCCACGTTTATCTCGTTTTGTTTGTCCTGAACTCACAAGTCTGTTTGAGCACTTTTGCCAAGTGTGGAATGTTTTGGCAGACCAAATCCACATGCCAGAAGTGATGCCCACCAACAAAGACATGAAAATCTTTAACATCTCTACTGCTGTGTTCGAATCGTCTGCTGAATGCTTGAAAAGATTCCAGTTTGAAATCTCATAAAAGTAACAGGCAATAACGCAAGTGGCTGGGACTGTATACAGAACAGAAAAGACCCCGATTTTTACCATCAGCCTTTCGAGCTTGTCTGTTTTGGTCCCGTCTTTCTGAAGGTTTGATCTGATTTTGAACAAAGCCACCAGACCAGCTGCTATGAACAAGGTTCCGATAACCAAGTAAGTGAATAAAGGTGCGACCACAAACCCAGTGACTGCGTCGATGTTCTGGTTTCCAACATAACACAACCCCGTGAGTTCATCGGCATCCACTAGGCGCATGATCAGAATAACAATGGTTTTTACAGCGGGGATGGCCCACGCAGCGATGTGGAAGTAGGAACTGTGCATCTCTATGGCCTCGTGTCCCCATTTGAGACCAGCGGCTAAGAACCAAGTCAGTGTCAAAATTACCCACCAGATGGAGCTCGCCATCCCAAAAAAATACATCAGCAAGAAAACAATGGCACATCCAGTATTTTTGAGACCTTCTTGAATTAGCACAGGCTCGGCAGCGTCCTCGAAATCACATGATATACGTTCTCTGCCCACAGTGAGTCTGACTATAAATGCGATGCTATAAATGTTGTAGCACATGCTGAGGAAGATGATTGGGCGCTCCGGGTACGAAAATCGAGAAGAATCGATTAGGAATGTCAGAACTGTGAAAGCTGTTGACAGAAAACACAGACTGGCCCAAACCGCCATCCAAATATCAGTGAACTCTTTGGCAGATCGACTGTACAAACCGACGTCGTAGCCACACTTCAAGGCACAAGTGAGACTTCTCTTGACCCAGATATAATGATCCACGTTGTCGCCCATGCTCTGGCACTCTTCCTCCGCTGAGATGGTGGTTTTGCTGGTGTGATAGGGGATGTCTTCGTCTCCTGGACCCTCCATGCACATGTGGTTGTGGTCGTTTTTTGGTGGGAATTTGCTGCAGTTTAACGTCTTGGGCCAACTGAAACCGAATTCGATTAGGACAGGTTCACATCTCCGCTTCACAGACTGGCACATGCTGCCACACGGGCCGATCGGGATGTCGATTTTCTCCGTGCACATCGGCACAAAAACTGAACATAAAAAGAACTACAAAACAAGAAAAAAATAATGGCAATACTATATATATATATAGCACAATTCTCGACTTAATTCCTTTACAAATTATGCTAATGTTTTCAATGCATTAAACTGACTGTGTACAGTTTTCTAGGTTTTACCCATGGTCTGTGAAAGATAACGAGTTTGGTTTTACACTTAACTATGAACCTTTTCCCTGACTTTTTTTTAAACAATTGGCAGGCTGAAATTTTAACTAGCTTATTCATTGGATGTGCGGGACGTTTGTTAGATGCACAGGTCTCAAGTTCTGTCGCAGTCTATTGAAACCATTTGCTTCTTCAAAAATAAAAACGAGGAATACTAACCTCATAAATAAAACTCCTAGTGTTTACACCGTAAAAGCAGCGTGCGTGCGGTTTCAGTATAAAGCACCACCAGTCACTAAAGGATGTTTCTAAGCACTTTTGTATCTGAACTGCATCTAGATGTTCGTCCAGCCCTATCATAAAATTACATTGGAAATAGAAGGCTGATGATAAAGGATGGGGATACACTTGAAATCCCATGAGCAGTAAATATATGTGGTTCATCTCTAAAATAGGATTTTATTTTTAAATATTTCAAAATAAATACGTAAATGCACGCTAACATTTCCATTCGTGCTCTTTGCTGCATGAAAATCACTTCTTTCCTATACGATGTACAAATTTAATTAACTTTTTTAAAAAGTCTACACAGTGGACATTCTATTTCACTCGGTACTCGCGCCATTTGAAATGAGGTCGTAATTCTCCTCCACTGTTTAGCATCATTGTATTGTAGGATTTAGGTCCTAATTACCACGACTATTATTAGTCATCCACATTTTTAAAGCCAAGCAGCTTTTTCGGCCGCTGTACACTATTTATCAACTCATGCACGAACTTGAAGTAAAATTCAATAAACATGCCGAGCTCTGACAATGGAAACAGTGACTCAAAGGGCAAATTATAAATTAAGTGAAATTCAATGCTGCAAACCTGTAGTTGGCTGGAACAGCCATATTGAATCAAAGGTGTAAAGGTTTGTAACTGTAACTCGGCGTCTGTTTGCAACTCATGACCCACTGGATTCGGCATTTTTGTTACATTGTATCCCAAATTCTGGCACATTGAGATTTTGATGGGATCGCATCTCCGATCGTCTTCGTCCCCATATCCGTCTACAGCTCCGAGCTTATGTTGAAAGACCGTGAAGTAAAGTACTACGAAATCCAATACCGAAATCCAATTCATTTCCTTATAATTGTCAGGACTTCCTAATTCTGCTGCAGGGAAGCATTAAAAGTCATAAACATAACAATGCTAAAACTATGTGGTACTTTGACCAACTTGTTTCTCTCATTTGAGTTCGGATTGTTTTAAATTACTTGATCTTGCTCAACGTCATTGCTTCTTGGATAATCGATGCGTTGAATGAAATCATAGCATCTGATGCTGTCGAATCCAGCGTTCCCTCAGCCGTAACCATTGGCTTCGCAAACTCCAAGCGAGCACACACATCTTACTCCCGTCCCCACTGAAGGCTACAAAAACCCTTTCAGCCCAACACGATGGAGCAAAACCCCGAAATTGACATCTGAAACATCCACTCAGTGCGCAGATTTCCCAAAACGAACCGCCAGTCAAAGCAGGGTTAGAAGGCGGGTCTGATGAGCACTTCAGGTTGAGTCTGAGTTTTAGTTGAAGAGCAGAGAGCCAATCCCAAGTGCGCAGAGTTGGTTCCGCCCCATCCCCTCCGAATGCCTCTGATTTTATTCATCGCCCGTGTTCATACTCCACAATGACAGGTGCGAGTGAGGGTGCAAAATAAAATGTTACCTTTGCCTAAAATTTTACCGTGCCTTTCGGGACACATATGCCCACATTTCAAGTCTGAATGAACAGACGCGAGGCGGTCTCTTATTTAAAACTAAGTTTCGGATAAGATCGTTAGTTAGTCGCTTCTGTTCCATAGTCAGTGGTCAACTTGTATAACTCTGTGCTAAGCTAATCGAATACGTTAAGCTGACATTTCCATTAATTCTCCGATGAATATTGGTGAAAATACCATTTAAAAATCTTGTGTAGGAAAGAACTTACACCGAAGATAGAAATAAAATGCTGGAGTAACTCAACGGAACAGGCAGCATCTCTGGAGAGAAGGAATGGGAGACGTTGCGGGTCGAGACTCTTCTTCAGACAATTTATGGAGGATACTCTTCCCAGTCTGGGTGGACCTGGTTGTTTATGATCCTTTGCTTGTTACCACACCACCCACCAGCCTGGCCATCTTCACAAAGAGAATGAGACAGATGTCGGGACTGGGTTATCTGAACAATGTCATCTTTTAGAACTCTGTATTTCAGCTGGGTGAAGGGTGCCTCTCATTCCTTCTCCATTGCTCCATGCTTTCCTTTAGCCTTTTCACTTTTATCAAAATTTCTTTGACAATCATTCTAGAATCTATTTTCCATCAAATTCAGGCAAAGAAAGACACAAAAAGCTGGAGTAACTCAGCGGGACAGGCTGCATCCCTGTAGAGACGGAATGGGTGACGTTTCGGGTCGAGACCCTTCTCAGGTAGTCCTTACTTTCTCCTGCCATTTTCAGCTCTCCCTCAGCCCACTGGCTCCACCTATTCATTTCTTCTTCCCGCCCCACCCTCAGTCTGAAGAAGGGTTTCGGCCCGAAACGTTGCATATTTCCTTCGCTCCATAGATGCTGCATCACCCGCTGAGTTTCTCCAGCACTTTTGTCTACCTTTCGCTAAATTACTCCAGCACCTAACAAATCTTATTTCCCCCCCATTGTCTAAAACGTAGATAGGTGTTGCGTTACGATACATCAGCTTTATGATTGTATATCAGTGTCTTTTGGAAATCAGCAACACAAACAGGACTACACTGCAGGTCCGTGAAGAGACTGGTTTCAGGGCGTTGACCTGTGAATCTATATAACATTTCGTTTAAAATAATAAAATTATGGATTCTGAATGGTTTCCCGCGAAGTTTATCTTTATTAAGGAAAATACATTCTGTTCACTATTGTTAGGTATCCATGATCTTCAGTCTTCAAAGTTGGAAAAGTAGCGTGGAATAATTAAAAACTCTGGGATATGAACATCGCTGATCCGTCAATTTTAAACCGTGGGATTTAGTCGCAAGTTTTCCGCTTTATATTTACGACCAAGACGACAATAACAATGCATTTGGCTTCCTTCAACGAACGACATCTGGAGACGCTGTATATCAACTAGTGAAAAGAAAATAAACACAATATTAAATCAAGACCATCTGAGGAAATGTTAACCTAATGACCAGATTTATTCATGCCTTTTCACACACACAGGCTCACACACAAAGATGTACAATATTAATTTAATTTCGGTGAAAAGTTACAATCCAATAAATAAAAATAACCATGTAAGATTACTCAAGAGCTAATAATATGATTCACGGGGCAGAGCATTGCATAGTTTGCTTTTTATAGTGTTGCATCGATTCTATAGAATCAATCTAACCATGATTTATTTGTTGCGACCGTCGTTAATTAGATTCCACCAGTTATTTCCAGGTCATTCAATTTACTGCAATGCGATATGATGTATATTCAAATTACAAAATCATTAAAATAAAACATTAATGGGGTAAAGTAACAATTAAAAAAAAACACCCAAGAATAGGTTTGAAATTATAGGACATAAATTCAAACAGCTATCTATTTTAGCAAATTACTGCAATGATTTGGGCATATAGCTTGTAACAATGTTGAAATACAGGAACAAGATTGATAATCTTATTCAATGAACCCAGAACAACAATCTTAGTCCCAGTGTAGCAAGAGCAAGGAGCTGACTGTTGACTTCAGGAAGGGAAAGCCAAGGATCTATGACGCTGTCTTCATCAAAAGGTTGGTGGTGGAGAGAGTCAATACATTTCAATGGACAATAGACAATAGGTGCAGGAGTAGGCCATTTGGCCCTTCGAGCCAGCACTGCCATTCAATGTGATCATGGCTGATCACCCCCAATCAGTACCCCGTTCCTGCCTTCTCCCCATATCCCCTGACTCCGCTATTTTTAAGAGCCCTATCTGGCTCTCTCTTGAAAGCATCCAGAGAACCTGCCTCCACCACCCTCTGAGGCAGACAATTTACCACTCTCTGTGAGAAAAAGTGTTTCTTCGTCTCCGTTCCAAATGGCTTACTCCTTATTCTTAAACTGTAGCCCCTGGTTCTGGACTCCCCCAACATCGGGAACATGTTTCCTGCCTCTAGTGTGTCCAAGCCCTTAACAATCGTATATGTTTCAATGAGATTCCCTCTCATCCTTCTAAACTCCAGAGTGTACAAGCCCAGCCGCTCCATTCTCTCAGCATATGACAGTCCCGCCATCCCGGGAATTAACCTTGTAAACCTATGCTGCACTCCCTCAATAGCAAGAATGTCCATCCTCAAATTAGGGGACCAAAATTGCACACAATACTCCAGGTGTGGTCTCACTAGGGCTCTGTACAACTGCAAAAGGACCTCTTTGCTCCCATATTCGATCCCTCTTGTTATAAAGGCCAGCATGCCATTCGTTTACTTCACTTACTTTTGCTTACTTTCATAGACTGATGTACAAGGACTCCCAGATCCCGTTGTATTTCCCCTTTCCCAACTTGACGCCATTTAGATAGTAAACTACAGGTTCCTGGACAGTATATCTCTGAAGATCTGTCCTGGACTTAGCTCATTGATGCAATTACAAAGAAAGCTCACCAATGTCTACTTCCTTGAAAGATTGAGAAACAGCATGTCATCAAATAGTTTATCTAACTTGGAAAGGTTTATGGTAGAGTGCATACTGACTGGTTGTATCATGGTCTGGTTCGGTAGCTCGAATGTCCAGGAATTAAGGAGGCTGCATAAAGCCTTAAGGATTCCCGACGGGCCGCGGCTGTGGACTGGGAATGCAGTCGGAGGCCTTTAAGGGTCTGTCCCACTTGGCGATTTTTTTCGGGGACAGCCGGAAAATAGGCTGTCACCACATGGTCGTGGGGTGACGCCTGTGTTGTCGTGAATTGTCTCCTCAAGTGTTGTAACTTTTTCTTGTCGCCGTTGGATTTTGAAATGTTCAAAACCTTTCGGCGACAGTGGCCTTGACGTTGGTGATGTCGTAGGTTGTCGCCAGGATGACGCCAGGTGACGTAGGTTGTCGCGGGGTAATGACCTCGCTGAATTCCAATGGCGACAACCTACGTCATCCTTAGATTAGATTAGATTAGATTTGTTTATTGTCATTCAGACCTTTCGGTCTGAACAAAATTTTGTTTCCCTGCAGTCATACATATAATAAAAAATGACAAAAACACACAATCAACACAAATTTAACATCCATCACAGTGAGTTCACCAAACACCTCCTCACTGTGGTGGAAGGCAAAATCTTAAAGTCTCTGTCTCTTCCCTCTTTGTTCTCCCTCTGCGCCGAGGCGATCCAGGCTCCAGATGTTGTGACTCCACCGGGTGATGGTAAATCCCGCGGCTCAACCGTGCTCCACGAACGGGCCGGTTCAAACTCGGTGGTCGCTGCCGCCGCCACAGCTCCGAGGCCAAGTCGGGTCTCCGCTGCCGCCGCCACGGTTCCGGGGCCGAGTCGGGTCTCCGCTGCCGCTGCTGCTGCCGCTGCTGCTGCCGCCATGGTTCTGGGGTCGAGTCGCATCTCTGCTGCCGCCGCCAGCTCCGCCATTAGGAGACGGGAAATACCACAGAAATAAAATTGCATCTCCCGAAGGAAGAGACCTATGCCAACCGGAGACAGTACCAGCGACTGAATTGTCTTCAGTTGCCTTCAGTTGTCGCCGACAGGGTCGTTGCTTGTCATTGCTTGTCGTGGGTGGACGTAGGTTGACTTTGGTTGTAGTAGGTTGTCGCCTGTGTGGTCATAGGTTGTCGTAGGGGTGGTTGTGGGTGGACGTCCTAAGTCGCGACAATTTTGTCGCCGGTTTTCGGTAGCTTACCGTAGCTTGACGTCGACCAGATGGTAGGTTGTTGAGAACATTGTCGTAGGAGGGGGGGGGGGGGGAAGGTCCAGTCGCCGTATTTTCGGCGACCTGCTACGACTGTAACAGTTGCCGAAAAAATTGCCTAAATGGGACAGCCCTATCGAGGTGTCGCGGTCTCAATGCCTCCCGGATTGCCATGTAGAAGCCTGGGTCGGCAGAAGCCTGGGTCGACAAAGCCTGCGGCTGGGGCCCGGGTCAGCACCATGAAGGCGTGAAGTGGGCCGTCGACAATGGTGAGGCCTCGGTGGCAGCAGCGGTGAAGCCTCGCAATGATGGGGCCTCTGCGGTGGAGAGGCCTCGCCGGTTGACCCGTGGTCGATGAGAGCGTGGAGGACCACTGTGAGGGGGGAGGGGAAGAACAATGGAGGACCCGGCATGGGGGGACCATTGTGAGGGAGGACAATGGGGACCCGGTGTGGGGGAACTGTTGGGGTGGGGGACAAAAGGAGGAGCTGACGTGCTTTGTAACTTTGTCAGCGCCGTAGGTGGCCGCTATTTGTATACATTCGGTATGCAGCAAAGACTCTCACTGTGCCTAATCGCATGTGACAATAAAGGATCCCTATTCCTATTCCTAAAGTGGTAGACATTGCTTGTACATCATAGGAACAGACTTCCCCATTGAAGGAAGACAATGCCTCAAAAAGACAGCTAATATCATCAAAGATCCACACCACCCAGGCCATGTTGTAAAAGAAGTCTAGGAACAATGACCTCCACGTTCAAGAACAGTTTCTCTCTGCAGTTTTTTCTCGGCTCATGAACACTACATAAACCTAACCACAATCCTCTCGCAGCAACTCTGATCTACTGTGGACGTTTTGGTTGCTAAGCAAACTTCAATTCTGCACTATTATGTCTTTGTTTAGTTTTGTATTGCTGATTATTAATTCATTGTATGACTGATTATTAGATATTTATTTGTATGTTATTGCATTAAAGCTACAGCGAGCACTAATTTATTTGTCCCCTTGCCCGGACATAATGACAATCACACTTGCTTGACTATTAAATATATTATGGATATCCGACAATTAGTTTCTGGGATTTAATTGTCCCAAATCCGACAATTAAATTTAAAAACTAAACAATTTGCTAAATGATTACAAACCTGTGTCAGGGTAGAACTGCTCAAAAGATCTCTACTGGTATTTTCAAAACATGCCTTATATGAGTGTGTGTGTTTTTTTAATGTATGTGCATAGCTCCGAATGTCAACGCGATATTTGACATAAATTAATAGTTATACCGAGTGAAACCAGCTGACTCTTTGTCAACTTCGTATGTGAGTGGAACTTTATTTTTGGAACTAAATATTTCTCAGGCATTTGTTATCAAAACACAAACACTGCGAGCCAGTTACATTCCAGACTAGTGAATGTCTGCCCTCCGTGAATGTAATTCCAGGCTTTGGCCTATCCTTCATAATTACTGACTCTAATTGCACACAGACACACAAAAAGTGGGATGTGTGCCCTTTAACTGGTAGCTTATTCGTCTGTCACTCAGCGGGGTCAGATTCTGAAAACCTTTTACACATTTTTAACAATCTGTTAAGTAGATGCAAATTGAATTGTGTTGTCATATTATACTATTTGCAGCGTCTGAGATATGACGATGAGCTACTAGTCTGCAAAATACAAGGAACTTTCTGGTTCACTCGTTTGATGGCAAAAGGCTTGTTGAACACGGTTTCTACCGGCTCTCAGAGTCCATTGAATTCCAAACTCATTTAATCGTTTACAGAAAGGAATTTCGAAATGGTTAATGGGATGTTTACATAGAGTGTTGACTAAGAAAATAACCTTTGGAAGGAAGTAACTGATCTTTGATATGTCGAGAATGTAGTTAGTGTGGTGGAAGCGCTCAATAGAGTGCCCCCAGGATGAATCCTCGACTTCCTTTATTTTATCTACATTTGCGACGTATATTTAATACAATAAATAATGTTGCATACTCAACTCATATTCATCAGATATATAAAACATTTTTTGCAAATAAGTAAATGAAAGATAATAGATAAAAAACAGAAACTGTTGTAAATACTCCGCAGGTCAGGCCGTGCCTGCGAGAGGAGAAATAAAGTTAACGTGCTGGTGCAGTGAGGAGAGCTGCTGCCTTACAGTGCCAGAGACCCGGTTCGATCCTGACCTCAGGTGCTGTCTGTGTGAAGTTTGCACGTTCTCCCTGTGACTGTGGGTTTCCTCCAAGTAGAAACATAGAAAATAGGTGCAGGAGTAGGCCATTCGGCCCTTCGAGCCTGCACCGCCATTCAATATGATCATGGCTGATCATCCAACTCAGTATCCTGTACCTGTCTCCTCTCCATACCCCCCGATACCTTTAGCCACAAGGGCCACATCTAATCCTAAATGGTATAGTTTCCTCCTAGATCCCAAAGACGTGTGGATTTATAGATTAATTGGCCTCTGTAAATTGTTCCATGCGTGTTGGGAATGGATGCAAAAGTGGGATAGCATAGACCCAGTGTGAACGGGTGCGATCGATTTATCAATCGATTTATCTATCTAACTACCCATCCATCCATCTATCTATCTATCTGTCTTCTATATTATATGTTCTTTTTATTTAAAAAAATTTAGGGCTACAGTCCTATCAAAAATTCAAACACATTACTGAAAAAAGACTGTACTCCATTTTATAAAATGAAGACATGCATGTCAAACTGGTATTATTTTACTTGTGGATAACCTTTAAAAAGAGTGATGGTACACTCTCACTTTAATTCTCTCCCCCACTTTGACCTTTGTGTTTGTGGCCACGGGCACTCTTCTAATGAAGTTCATCAGCTCATTTGCAGTGTGGGTACATGAAGCAACAACAGCTCATTTGCAGTGTGGGTACATTACAGTATACCAGAGTCTACAGTGAAATCAGGAATTTCAAATGGACAATATTTCCAAATCTTTTATTTCACATTTTCAAAATTCAGGATATATTATCTTTGATAGTTTCATATATTGATATTGCTTCTGTCCTCCACTCAAAGGTTTTATTACTTGTTTCTTTACCTTCTTCTGTAACCTTGCACTCTCGCCCTTTTTAATATATTCGATCTCCTACCTTCTATTCCATCACATACTTTCCCTTGTTAATTCATCAATCTCCCTAGCCATCCCCCATCCACTTTATTGCACTTTAAAACTCATTTATTGCTGCTATTTAAAATTTCTTATAAAGGGGCATCTGTGCGACATGTTAATTTTATTTTTCTCTGTATCGATGCTTCCTGACTTACTATTCCTATTATTTTCTATTTTTATTCCAGATTTTTTCCAAAGAGGAAGAAAGATTCTAAGGGGAGTAAGGTGTGACCGTGGCTGACAAGGGAAGTCAAGGACAGTATTAAAATAAAATAGAAGTATAACATTGCAAAGATAAGCAGGAAACCAGAGGATTGGGAACCTTTTAAAGTGCAACAGAGCATAATTAAAAGGCAATACGGGGCGAAAAGATGAGGTACGAAGGTAAGCTAGCCAAGAATATAAGGGAGAATAGTAATAGCTTCTTTAGGTATGTGAAGAGGAAAAATAAAAAAAGTTGGACCCTTGAAGATAGAAACTGGTGAATTTATTATGGGGAACAAGGAAATGGCAGACGAGTTGAACAGGTACTTTGGATCTTTCTTCACTAGGGAAGAAACAAACAATCTCCCAGATGAACTAGTGACCAGAGGACCAAGGGTTACAGAGGAACTGAAGGGAATTCACATTAGTCAGGAAATGGTGTTGGGTAGACTGATGGGACTAAAGGCAAATAAATCCCCAGGGCCTGATGGTCTGCATCCATCAGTACCAACAGTACTTAAGGAAGTGGCTCTAGAAATCATGGACGTATTGGTGATCATTTTCCAATGTTCTATAGATTCAGGGTCAGTTCCTGTAGATCGGAGGGTAGCTAATGTTATCCCACGTTTTAAGAAAGGCGGGAGAGAGAAACAGGGAACTATAGACCAGTCAGCCTGACTTCATCGGTGGTGGGGAAGATGCTGGAGTTAATTATAAAAGATGAAATAGCGGCACATTGGATTAGCAGTAACAGGATTGGTCCGAGTCAGTATAGATTTATGAAGGGGAAATCTTGCTTGACTAATCTTCTGGAATTTTTTGAGGATGTAATTAGGAAAATGGACAAGGCCAGAGGATGTCGTATACCTGGACTTTCAGAAAGCATTTGATCAGGTCCCACATAGGAGATTAGTGGGCAAAATTAGAGCACATGGTATTGGGGGTAAGGTATGGGGCTGGGCTGCTTGTGGTCCCTCCGAAAGTCCCGTTGGAAACCTCCGCGGGGGCTTTCAGGAGTGCTAGTATGGGTGTTGTGGGCTGAAGGTACTGGTTTCCAGAGGGCTAGTGTGGACATTGTAGGCCGAATGGATTCTTGGGATGGCAGCTCAGTCACTCAGGCCTGGTGGGCTGGCAGCTCAGTCACTCAGGCCTGGTGGGCTGGCTCAGTCACTCGTGGGCTGGTAGCTCAGTCACTGGGCTGGCAGCTCAGAAACTGCCAGAAATGCTGCCCAAAACAGGTGAGAAACTCTGTGAGTGATAAGGGGGAGAGGGTTGAGAATCAATTTTAGACATGTTTCATCTTTTTCTGCAGATCACAGCAATGAAGGAGAAAAGTCTATCCTGGCCTGGATCTCACAGGGGGCAAATGAAGGGAGGGAAAATAATACTGGGGTGAGGTTTAATACTTGCAGGGGGAATACTTACTGATGGGCCAAAGGGACTCCTGGGATAGTATATGCCTGATGGGACAAAGGGGCTTTTTAAAATAAAGTCGGAGTGAAATCTCAGTGAAAGGCACTTTTTCTGGACTTTTCCTGGCCAGGCATAGGCCTTTTGGGCCAAAATGCCCCTCCTGGGCTAATACGGGCATTTTCGGTAAAAGGGACTGGTTTCTCGGCTAATAGGGACCTTGTGGGCCAAAATTAGTGGTTTCGGGCAGGCCAAAGAACCCATTTCATTTCATTTCATTTGCAATTGCATTGCTGTTTCAAGCACAGGCTCAAGCCAAACAGCTCATTGCATTTTCCCTTCACTTCCATTGCCAATGCACTTTCAAGCACAGGGCAGGCTCAAGGCAAACAGCTCATTGCATTTTCACTACATTTCCATTGCATCCAATCCAATCCAATCCAACTTTATTTGTTAAGCACTTTAAAAAACAACCAAAGTTGACCAAAGTGCTGTACAGAAAAAAAAAGCAAGACATCATAAAACAGGCAGAATAACAGAACATACAGCTAACATGAGGCGCATAAATTACATACGAAATTCAACAATAAATTAAAAGACATAAAACATGAGTATGAACCACGCAGTAAAATTAAGCAAATAAAGTAAATAAATAAGTCGACACCTTACTGGTCTACAAAGGCCACGGAGAATAGATGTAGCAATGTTACAAAATTTTGAGATTTAAAAAATCAAGTCTGCAATTTATCCCAACACATAAAGCATAAAAAGAAGTTTAATTTGACACCTAATTCACTTTCATATCTCAAGTATTTAAAAAGTTATGGCCATTTTCATACTCGGAAATTAGCATCTTGTTCCCTATTGATTTTCTATGGACATAACAAAAAAGTTGTGATCGTGGACAGTCAAAAGCCCATAACTTTCTTAAAAATTAAGAGAACTGAATGAAATTTTCAGTTATCATAGATTGAAGCATTCTGAAACAAATATAAAACAATCTTACTTGGATAACCTGAAATTAAAGCATATAATTAGTTAGTTACCCAATTGTAGCTAATTTCAAACTTCAATTACTAGATCTAAACATCTATCCATTTCTTAATAAATGATTAACATTTTTAAATAGCCTAAGTGTCCAAATAATATTCACAAATAATTCACAATAAAACATGATTTTTAAATCTCATTGGCATTAATTTATAGGCCAAATGGAAGGAATTTAGTGTTTAATTGCTGTAAATTAAAGTCAATTTAAATCAGCTTTCTAGTGGGTTCCTGTGAACGCGCTGGTTTAGAACGTTCACATTGCGGTAGATTTGTGCCCTCAAATGCCCAGAAAAATACTGCGGGATATAATGGGGCCAAAATGAGCTACTCGCAACATTAAACTTTGTATAAAGGGATCTTAAGAAACCCTTTTTAAGTAAAAATAAACAGCCTACCTCCTGTTGTCCCCTGTATGAGATCCGGCCGGTTGCTGGCGATCGGGGGTTTAAAGGTTAATTTTTAAACTACCATAACAACTAGATAAAGCCCTTAAAAGTAATAATAACTAAAGCGACGGAATCTTCCAGTGATTTTTCGTTAATAATTAACTAGGCTGAACATCCTCGATTTGAACAGCCTAGGGGAAATCGCGTTTTAAACCTGCCCCCCCCCTCTAAACGGCGCCATAATCGCGCACACGGGCTGGGACAGATTTTCAGCGACGCTTCAGGTAGGCTTTGCAACATACCTAATTGCAGTTTCAAGCACATGGCAGACTCAAGCCAAACAGCTCATTGCATTTTCACTTACTTTCCATTGCCATTGCAGTTTCAAGCACAGGGCAGGCAAAACAACTCATTTCCTTTTCATTAAGGGCTAACAAATAATTTATTCAAGTACATTGCATACTCACAATGTTCTGTAGTTTCCCAGCTCAGCCAGGGTGTTGTGACCTCTCCCTCGCCATCTTGCGTACAGACTGAGCTACGCCCACTCTTCCTGGGTTTTATAGTCCCTGCCCCTCACACCGGAAGGGGCGTGGCCTTCATGGCGGTGATGACAAGAGTGAGAATCTCAAGATTTTTTAAACACTAATAAGTATTTTATTTTTCATCGATGGGAAAAATCCTCGGGGCTTGCGCAGCGGAGGAGGACTGATTAAGATGGCCAAAAAATCACAGCCATATGTGGTAGCGTTTTTTTCTAAAATCAAAGCACAGTGCAAACAGGAAGTGGTCAAGATGAGACTTTTAATTATATAGATAGATAGATAGATAGATAGACTAGACCAAGTGCAGACCCGTTGGGTCTGTTCCCCCAATGTGTGGTTGTGGGGGGGGGAGGCGGCATGCAGCATCACACACACTAACTATCCCCGCACTCATGCTAATTACCCCCCTTGATATTATATTAATATTATTAATTTGCTCCTTTTACTCCATAACCACCCTATCTACTGATGCATAGCCCCCAACTTGCAGTCACATCTAGAGAGGGTGGGGTGGGGGTGAGGGCGAGGGTAGAGAGTGAAGGCAGAGAGAGAAGGGGCAGAGACAGAGAGAGAGGGGAGGAGAGAGAGAGGGTGAGAGTGATGGGGAGAGAGAGGGGGTGCTGAGAGGGGGGTGAGGTGGGGAGCAGGGAGGGGGAGGGAGGGGGGGAGGGTGGGTGGAGGGAAGATTGTAGAGGGTGTGGAGGGGGAGGGGGTTTAGGGGAGGGATGGTGGGGGGGGGGATGGGGATGGAGGGGAGCAGGGGAGGAGAGAGAGAGGGGGGGGAGAGAGGGGGAGAGAGGTGGGGAGGAGGGAGGTGGAGGGAGGGTGGAGGGAAGGGGGTAGGGGGTGTGGAGGGGGGAGGGGGGATTTAGGGGAGGGATGATGGGGGAGAGGGATGGGGGGAGGAGGGGGGGAGAAAAGAGGGAGGAGAGAGAGAGGGGGGGGTGGGAGGGGAGAGGGGAGGGGAGAGAGAGAGAGAGAGGAGGGGGGGGGAGGAGAGAGAGGGGGGGGGGGGGAGAGGAGAGGGGGGAGAGGAGAGGAGAGAGGAGGGGGGGGGAGAGGAGGGGGGGGGAGAGGGGGAGGGGGGAGAGGAGGGGGGGGGGAAGAGGAGGGGGGGGGGAGAGGAGGGGGGGAAGAGGTGGGGGGGGGGGAGAGGAGGGGGGGGGGAGGAGGGGGGGGGGGAGAGGAGAGGGGGGGAGAGAGGAGAGAGGGGGGAGAGAGGAGAGGGGGGGGGAGAGAGACACAGAGAGAGAGAAAGAGAGAGGAGGGGGGGGGGGGGAGGAGAGGGGGGAGAGAGGAGGGAGAGAGAGAGAGGGAGAAAGAGAGAGAGGCAGGGGGGGGAGAGAGAGAGAGAGAAAGAAAGAGGGATAGGGAGAGAGAGAGAGAGAAGAGAGAATGCCTTTTTACTCAACCCAAACCCCCCAAACAACCATTTGCAGGCAGTGCTTTTTTCCTCAAACTAACGATAACCATATTTTCATTTTCAAACCAAATTAAGGGTACTTACTCACAGCTGTGTAGACATTTGTTCAGTCATTCGGAGCTCAGACCTCCATGTTGTAGAGGCTGATTGGGGCACTCCACTTCCTGGTTTTATAGTCCCTCCACCCTGCCGCCAGCGGGGGCAGCAGAGAGAATGGGGAATTTTGTAAAATCATTAATATCTCTGTCATTTTTCAGCAACGGGAAAAATCCTCGGCACACATACGGCGAAGGGGGGCTCTGAGCAAGGTGGCCAAAAATGATGGTCGTAGGTGGCGGCATTCTCTCGGAAATCGCAGCACAGATCGCCAAAGGGTCAAGAACAGACTTTTAGTAATATAGATAGATAGATAGGTAGAAGATAGATAGATAGATAGATGTATTTTCCAAATTCCACTCGATTGCATCCTTTTTTCAGTATTTTCTTACATTCATGTTTTCAAAATGTCCTAGACATTTCTTCCTCCAACCACAATCTCTCAATTTACTGTTCAAATTTATGTAGCTTTCTTTCTATTTCTTTCCATTTAAGCGCCTTTTATTTTCTCCTCATGACATAGGCAGATGCCATTTAGATCAAGCTTCCACATTTCCATGTAACCTATTCTCTCACAAATGCTCATTAATAACCTCCAATACTGACACCAGTCATCTATTTCAGAGGTAAGTTCAGCTTCCTGCACATTCAGTCTTTGGACTGTGGGAGAAAATTGGGACATCTGGAGAAATCCCATGTGGTCACAGGAAGAACATGCAAGCTTCACTTACATAGCACTGGCACTCAGAATTGAGCGGGTATCATTGGAGCTGTGGAACATTTGTACCTTCCTCTTGATCTATATCCCCTTTCTCTGCATCACAAGGTATCAATTGATTGGTAATTATTCACCTAAACATTGATGTCAGATGCTGATGACACAACAAATTGTAGATGCTGGTTTATAAAAAATGCTGGAGTACTTAAACAGGCCAGGAAGCATCTCTGGAGAACATGGATTGTTCTCCAGAGATGTTGTTTGACACACAGAGTTACTCCAGGATATGGTGTCATTTAAAATAAAGTCAGATGGTAGCAAACTGTGTTTGTTTAACCAGCTAATGGGAAATGTTGGGTGTTGGCTAAGCCACATGCATTGCACATTATGAGCTGCTCAAAGATAATGAAGTGGTACTTTTTGAATTACTGTATTTCAAAATTTGCTAAATGGAGAATTATAGAATTTTTACACAATGAAGGAATCATTCTACATCAAGCTGAATAGTGCGTGACTTATTGAATGACATTTTTGATAATGTAGTTTTGGCATTGCTTTAATCTTTTCTGGTGCTACAAATATAATTCCATACATATTTATATATCTTTCTTCCTCGTGTAATTATCTACATTCCCTTTCAATGCATTATGTTTTTTTACCTTCAATGATCCTTGATACAACTACGATTTAACATATCTCACCTTTTCAATTCTATTCCTCTGAGAGTAGATTTATTCCTTTGTATTGGAGATATAATACATTTAATTCATTTTTTAATGTAAAACAAAATCTTTAACATATTTAAACAATTCACACATCATGCCTGCATTTGAATTGAGTACAAAAAGAAACAAGTGGCTTGGCTCTTCCCTCAATTAAATTCTATTTAATCAATTGTTTCACAATTGTGGCATTTATAAAAACTAGATTTACAAAAGCAATAGCAGTTTTTAATTCCAAATGTAGCCTGGCAGAACTAAAGATGACAACATCATATTTAATTTTAGACAAAAACAAATCACATTTGTTTTGAATGTTGTAAGTTCTATCCTCAGATAGGCATGAAAAAGTTATGCTAAATGAATCAGAAAAAAGAGCATAACATTAGCTGCAGCAGGTTATTTGGCTCCTTTAGTCTGCTCCACCTTTGTATATCCCTCCACCTTAAACCCTTCATCCTTGCCCTATCCCCAGATTCCTTTAAAATCCAGAAATCTATTATTCTCTATTTTAAATCAATTAATTGGATGAGCCTTCATGGGCCTCTGGGTGAAATAATCCTAAAAGTTCAACATCTTCTGGAATGAAGATTTTTTTCCTCCATTGAGTATCTGATCCTTTATTTTGGGACTGTGATGGGAAGTCTCCTGAGATCAAGATTCCCCCATCCGCTCCGCTCTCTCCCAGGCAGGTAAAACACCTTGTCAACCCATTAAGAATTTATTTTATATTGCAATAAGGTCACCTTTCATTTTTCATAATTACTTAGGCTTACTCATCAATTTACTTCTTACTTAATCCCTCCTCACAAAACAGACCTACATCCCATGAACCAGTCTGGTGAATTTTCATTGCAATCAGTAAAAACTGCAAATATACCTATATTTAGATATTGGGACTGAAACTGTACACAGCACTGCAGGTATGGTTTCACTAAAGCCTATATAATTGTATATTAGACATCCTTATTTGTACTAGAATCCTTCTTTACATTTGTCTTTCTAATTGCCTACTTCACTTGCATGACAGCTATTAGTAACTTGTGCATAAGGATATAAATAATTTCTCACACTATTTAAAACAAAATCTCAGCATGTCCTTTTTCTACCACATTGTATAATCTCACATTTTTTGTATTGAACTTCTTTTGTGCACTATTAGCATATCTATATTCCTTGTTCGCATTCTCATCGCTTACAAGCCCGTTTACATTTTTGTCATTAGGAAACTTTGGAATATTACCGTTGGTATCCTCCATCTGCAGCCAAATTGTTGATTTAGATATGGTGCAAATCCTTGTGGCATCCCATTGATCACAGCTCTGTCCAATATACTCTTTGTGTCTATTTGTTAACCAACTCTCAACCCACATTCATATGTTACTCTTAATTCAATGTGTTCTAACCTCCTTCACCAATCTTCTGCATGGAACTCAACAAAAGTCTTTCCTCTGGTTTTCCCCTTATCACACGCTCTTCGTCTCCTCCATGACTTCCGTTTTCCAGGCCTCCATTCCCCCATTTTCACCATGGATGTCCAGTCACTCTACACCTCCAGCCCCACCAGGAGGGTCTTAAAGCCCTCCGTTTCTTCCTCGACCACAGAACCAAACAATTCCTGTCTACTGAGCTGGTCCTTAAATTCTGAAGAAGGGTCTCGACCCGAAATGTCGCCTATTTCCTTCGCTCCATACATGCTGCCTCACCCAGTTTCCCCAGCATTGTTGTCTACCTTTGAAGTCTCAGGTTAATAACCATTCATCAGAAAGGGGAAAAATAGCAAGTAAGTTAGTATTAAATTGCGGGGAGTATGTTGAATCGTGTTTACAGTTTATCTCCAGGGCAGCTGTAGCCTCACCCAATCATAGTTTTCCCCTTTTTCCTAACCCTTCTTTCCCTCACCCTCCCAGCAATATAAAACTAACACTCTCTGTGCAGAGAAGATTTACATAGATGTTGCCAGAGGGCCTGAGCTCCAGGGAGAGATTGGGCAGGCTTGGACTATATTTCTTGGATTGCAGGAGGATGAGGGGTGGTCTTACAGAGGTTTATGAGATCCGGAAGGGAATATATAAGGCAAATGCACAGTCTTTTACCCAGAATATGGGAATCAAGAACTAGGGGACATAGGTTTAAGGTGAGAGGGAAAAGATTTAATAGGAACACAAGGGCAACTTTTTCCACACAGACGATGGTGGGTGTATGGAACAAATTGCCAGAGGAGGTAGTTGAGGCTAATACTATAACAGCATTTAAAAGGTATTTGACCGGCAGGCACATCGGAAAGTTTTAGAAGGAAATGGGCCAAACTTGGGCAGGAGGGATATTACTACTGTAGATGGGACATCTTGTTTGGTTGGCATAGACAAGTTGGGCCAAAGGACCAATTTTTACTGTATTACTCTATGATTCTTTCTTTTCCAGTTCTGATGAAGGAGCTTCAATCTGAAATGTCAACTCCCTTCTCTTTCCACATATGCTGCTTGACCTGCTGATAGTCTCCACATTTATTACCTTTTTTTTCAGATTTACAGCACTTGCAATATTTTGGTGGACTTTGCTCATTCATGTAATTACACATTCTGATACCATTTTGCCAACGACGACCACAAAGCAGTTTCTTGCGTCATTATGATTTTCTTTTATCTATGAGATATTGCTGTGCAAACATAAAGCTGCAGTTGCATGTAGAACATTAATTACTATTTCTTAAAATGAACCTGATGTTCTGAGGAGCTACGATGCAAATATACAATACTATGGATGCTCGAAATCTGATTTTTGATTTAAAAATTAACTTTAAGCCAGAAATATTCAGATCAGCCTGAAAGAAACGAATGAACATTTCAAGTGCATGCTTCAATGGAGTATTAACCCTCTAGCTCCTGGTGCTGCCTGACCTGCTGGTGTTTTCCTGTACAAACAGAGCGAGCCACCTTTTTAATAGTGTTTTCTCATTCTCCACGCCTTTCCTTCGCTGCATCCATCCCGCTAGCATTGGGAGGCTGTGGCTGTGGCTGTGGCTGTGGCAGGCGATGCCCGACAGTAACCCCGGGCAGAGGCGCTGACCTTTGGCCCGTTCTCCGCGGCGCTGGCGGTCGGTCGGTCCCGTGATCACTATGGCTGCCTTCAGTAAAAGTATCCCGCACAACTGCTACGAGATCGGCCACACATGGAGCACCTCCTGCACCACGGCCACGCTGCATGTCACCGCGGGGGCTCTGCAGGAGTCCCTGAAAATCTATGCGCCTCTTTACATCGTGAGTAGGGCGTCGGGGAAGCCGGGCACTGGCGGGCACTGGCGGGCACAGGCGGGCGGAGAGACCGAGGGCTCGGCCGGTAGCGGAGGCCTAGCGGCTGATGGGGATCCATCCCAGTGCAGTGCTGATCCTGATCCTGATCCTGATCCTGATCCTGATCGCACAGCTGGCTGTCACAACACCAGCCGAGTGCATTGGGTTGGAAACAACTAATGTTTATCAACAACAACTGAAAAGCCTTATGTTTGTTGACATGGATGTCATTACAATTGAATTATGGGAGAGTGAACTTTCATTTAGCCCCTGTACAATCAAGTCATTGTTGGTGAGATGAAATAACATGTTGCGATTTATATTGCTTATTTGTGTTCTGCAAGAGTTGTACCTTGCTGGTTGAGTGCTAATCCAAAGCTTTGCTGCATGATTGTTCTGGCATTGGCAGGGTGAAAGAGGGTAGGTAATTGGTTGTGAATTGTTTTATTAAATTGTACTCAACTACAGAATATAGAGTAAATTCGTAACAACTTTGGATAATAGAAACATTATAATGTAGTTTGACTGTTCAGATATTTTTGTTTTCTCTAAAGGTGACAGGTTTTTAAACTAAAATAACACACTAGTGTAATTTCCACTCTTAACCCAATGGGAGAGTCCAGGACCAGAGGCCATAGCCTCAGAATAAAATGACGTATCTTTAGAAAGGAAATAAGGAGGAATTTATTTAGTCTGAGAGTGGAGAATCTTGGATTCATTGCCACAGAAGGCTGTGGAGGCTAGGTCAATAGATATTTTTAAGTTGGAGATTGATATATTCTTGATTAGTATGGGTGTCAGTGGTTATGGGGAAAAGGCAGGAGAGTTAGGTTGGGAGGGAAAGATAGATTAGTTATGATTGGATGGTGGAGTAAACTTGATGGGCCGAATGGCCTAATTCTGCTCCATTAACTCATGAACTTATGAACACTGTAAGATGATGAAATATTGGTGATAGTCATAGAGTGATACAGTGTGCAAGCAGGCCCTTCGACCCAACTTGCCCACACCGGCCAACATATCCCAGCTACACTAGCCCCACCTGCCTGTGCTTGGTCCATATCTCTCTAAACATGTCCTATCCATGTACCTGTCTAACTGTTTCTTATATGTTTTGGATAGTCCCAGCCTCAACTACCTCCACTGGCAGCTTGTTCCACACACCCACCACCCTTTGTGTGGAAAAAGTTACCCCTCAGATTCCTATTAAATCTTTTCCCCTTCACTTTGAACCTATGTGCTCTGGTCCTCGATTCCCCTACTCTGGGCAAGAGATTCTGTGCATCTACCTGATCTATTCCTCTCATGATTTGATGCACCTCTATAAGGTCACTCCTCAGAATATCCTCCTCACACCTCTCTAGGACAAACAGACTCAGGAATAGTTGCTTTCCGAGAATTATATCTACCATAAATTCAAATTCACACATGCACTGACTACACCGCCCAACACGGACTTCCATCTGTATATATATGTATATATGATATATGTATATATGTCCCCCCCCCCATCTCCCTTCTGTTTTTTGTTTTTTTTTTCTGTTTCTTGTTTTTTTGTGCTAAATTGTATGTATGCACTGAGTACGAGCAGCTTTCAGTTTCACTGTACATGTATAGTGACAATAAATGGCTATCATATCATATCATCTCCTGCACTCCAAGGAATAGAGACCTAGCGTACTCAACCTCTCCCTTTAGCTCAGACCTTCTAGTCTTGGCAACATCCTCGTAATGCATTTAATGGCACTAAGTGTTGGTTTTAGGTTTATGTATATTTCTACAATTAAACGGCATTGTTTGTCTTTTAGTTCTTTTTCCTACATTGTATGTTTCACTATTCTAATCTAACTCATTTGTGTGTGCTTTGATTAGCGTTGCAGTGTTTATTGGCGCTCTTGAGAAGGTGGTGACCTATGAAGTGAGCGAAAATACTGTGCATTCCTTAAGATTTTGTCTCAGCAACAATAGAATAGCATAACTTGTGGAATTTGCAGGTCTTGTATGCATGTGCACCTCTTGCTTTGAGTTGTGCAGTTTGTGTTTTGGTGTTATATCTGCAGAAGATTTTGAAGACAGCTGTGATTTATACAGCTGTGATGTATACTTGGAGGGAGTGCATCTTCAGCATAAATAATTAAATGCTGATCACAAAATGCTGATGGTGTTGTCCTTCGTTGCAGTTGGAGTTGTAATCATCCAGGTAAATAGATTGCATTACATCACAATCCTGAGCTTGGTGAAACTGAGAGATGACCTTTTGCAGACTATCCATTCCCTTGTTCCACTAAATTCTTCACCCTTGTTCAAGCCAATGTGCTAAGTCCCAACTAATGGAAAACATTGGCCGGAGATAGGTATCTGAACATGTGCTCTCAGATCCAGGGCTTGTGCCTGCCATGTTTGGGTTGTTGTGACCACGATTTTGAAACACCAGGTTGTGCACTTACTCATTTTGCCATGAGTGACCATGGCTAGGAGGATGTTGGTGATTAGATAGCATACTATGCATGGTTAATTTGTTGTGCAATGGGACTTATTTGTCGCTGGAAGAAAGGACCTCTGCTTAGTAAATCAGTGAGAATAACTGTGGAAAGAGAAACAGGCTCAATGTTTTGAGTTGATGACCATTTTCCAAAACTAGAAAAATGAGATGACAAATGTGTTTAAAATTACAGCAAAGGGGGATTGATTAAGAGGATAAAGGGGATGTCTGAAACCAAAATAATTTTATTGTCTCTTTTGGAGAGTGTGCGATTAATTATTTTAGTCACTGCTGATCTGTCTGAAGGGGGAGAAAAAGGAAATCAACCAATAGCTCTAGTTTCCTAGCCATCTGAATTCCTTTTCTCATTGTCGTACAATCCTGTCTGCCCTCGGACTCTTCCACTGCCAGAGTGGGGCCACATAAAAACAGGAAAAATAGCACATATTCCGTGTGGGTAGCGGACCGCTCAATGGCATGAATGTACCACGCTCTCCTAATTTACCTAGCTTTTCTCTCCCACCGCGCACACCTTTCTTTCCCCCCCCCCCCCTTCTTCCTCTTTCATTCCTTTCACCTCCTCCATGCACTCATCACTCACCCCTCTCTGCTCTGGGTTCCGTATTTCTCTTCCCGCCCAATCCACCCATCATCTCTTCCTCTGGTTCTACATTTCACTTCTTCCTTTCTTATCAGATTCCTCCATTTACACCTTTTGATTTTTCCACATTACCTCCAGCCTTGGTTGCTATCTCCACCCTTTTTTTTCCCTGCCCGACTCATCTGCCAATCAACCCCACCTTACCTGATCCACCCAGCACCCATACAACAGTCCAGCACAGGAACAGGCCTGTTGGCCCACAAAATTTGTGCCGAACATGATGCCCAGTTAAACTGATCTAAAGTGCCTGCAATGGATCCATATTCCTCTCTTCCCTGCATGTCCATGTCCCTAACTCATCCCATGTCCTCCAGCATTTTATTTTGAAAGCTGTTTGAGCTGTACTCATTCAGGCAGGGCAGCACTGTGGCACAGCTGTAGGGTTGCTGCCTTACGGTGCCCGAGACCAGGATTCGATACTGACTACGGGTGCTGTCTGTATGGAGTTTGTACGGTCTCCTTGTGACCGCATGGGTTTTCTCTGGGTGCTCTGGTTTCCTCCCACGTGCAGGCTTGTAGGTTAATTGACTTCTGTAAATTGTCCCTAGTTTGTGGAATAGAACTGGTGTCTGAGTGATGACTAGGTGGCATGAACTCAGTGGGTCAAAGGGCATTTTTCCACATTGTATCAACTAAACTAAACTAGATGTTCTTTCATCATGTTTCTAATTTGTGCCTTATCGATGGTAGAATGACCTTGGTTTGTCAGAAGTTAACTCACTTGCTGGATAATACTCGGCCACTTATTTGCCCTTGTTGCCACAGTATTTGTTTGACTAGCCCATTGATGGTGAGGTATTCAATGACGATGATGGCATTGACCGCCATGCGTGATTAATTAAACATTCATGTTGGAGGTGATCATAGTTGGAGGTGACTTTCTGTCTGAAGAAGGGTCTCGATCCAAAACATCACATATTGCTTCTATCCAGAGATGCTGCCTGTTCCGCTGAGTTACTCCAGCAGTTTGTGTCTATTGTGTAAACCAGCATCTGCAATTCCTTCCTACATATTTTAATCATTCATCCTGCTGCTACTCTGACCTTGGTTTTGGCCTCCCATACTGTTCCAGTGAATCCCAATGTTAGCTCGAGGAACAACACATCTCTTGTGGAGACCTAATGCAGTCTTAGTTTAGTTTATTGTCACGTGTACCGAGGTACAGTGAAACGCTTTTTGTTGTGTGCTAACCAATCAGCAGAGACAATATATGATATGCAATCAATCAATTTACAGTGTATAGATACATAAGGGAATAGCGTTTAGTGCAAGGTAAAGCCAGCAAAGTCCGGTCAAGGATAGTCTGAGGACATCAGAGGTAAATAGTAGCTCAGCACTGCTCTCTGGTTGTGGTAGATGATCCTTCGGGACTTTATATTGTATTCACCAATATCGGATAACCAGCCCAATTATGTAGGTATCTACAATATTTCACCAGTCACTTCTTATATGACCCACAGCAATACCCTTCAGTAAGCTGTTTGCAGATGAGCCCAACTGTAAAACGATCACAGATGAGAAATAACATCATGAGATATACACAAAATGCTGAAGTAACTCAGCAGGTCCGGCAGCATCTCTGGAGAAAAAGTATGGGTGTCATTTCGGGTCGAGACCCTTCTTCGTTCAGTCTGAAAAAGAGTCCTGATCCAAATCGTCATCCATACTATTTCTCCAGAGATGCTGCCTGACCTGCTGAGTTACTCCAGTACTTTGTGTCCATATTTGAGATAAACCAGCATCTGCAGTTCTATTTTTCTCTCCCTTATTGCGGCGATCCTTGCCAATATTACGCCCATGAAAGAGAGACCTTCCCTTTGGGCAAGCAGAGCAATAGTGAGCCATTGAATGATTGATTGGTTTGTTGTTATGATTAGCTGGCAGAAGAAGCCGGACAATTCCAGTGATTCTTCATGACCTGCAGTGTGTTTCAGAGCTACCTTTTAAACAAAGAAAATAGTTCAGTTTCACAGGGTGAGTATGTGATTAAATTTGGTTCAGTTCAGATTCAAACATTTGAAATATTTGCATGTGTGGGAAAGAATGGGCTCAGCTGTAATAACACTTCAAGTTTCATTAGCTGGGCCCCTGCGACAATTAAAAATATAATGAAATCTTGATCTCCCCCAAATTAATTGGCATTACCGTTCCAGTTGTCCTACAATAATGGTTGTTTTGTTCCCCCCAACATTTGTCATATTTTAAATTTCATTTTTGATTCAAACCTCCCCTGGTTACTGCAATTTATTTCTATCATTTTGAAACCTGCTATTCGTGAACCACCTACAAACAATCAGCCCATTTGTCTCACTCCTTCCTTCCCTGCAACGGGATTTCAAATTTGGCTAATTGGCTTATTTGCCAATTCAACAAGTAGTTCTGCAATAATGAGTGTTTCCATAATGCAAATTAGATATAGTACGATTGATGAATTAGGGAATGCTATTTGTATTAGTTACAATGCAATTTTGGTAGGGAACTGGAGAGCCACTTAAGTTACTTTGGAAATTGGCAAGTAGTGAAAAGCCGTCTTGGGGGTGGGGGGGTAATCATTGTTGGAAGAAAAGCCTCATTACACATAACCTCCCCTAGTAATCAGACACCATTGTTTCTCAAGAATACAGCTGCTAGTTTCACCATGGGAGGCCATTGTAATTGACAAACAATTAGTCCTATTGACCCTTGTGCAATGGTTACTCTATTAAACAATATAACATAAAGCCTTTAGTGTTTTTTAGCTTGCAGGAATAAAAATAAACCTGTTGTCATTAAAAATACCTTTAATTTTTGAAAACATTTTTGAAAGATAACCTTCTTATAGAGAATCTGAAACTCTAGCCCCTAAAACCCCCATTTCCATTGACATAATTGTTTTTATAACAGTATTTTCCATAACGCAAGGTTTCTCAGGCATTCTTAGACTATCGCGTTAAAGCAGAACTACTTGGACGCCCTCACCAATGCTGAGAAAGCAGATTACTGGATTATGTTTCTTGTTTTACGATCTGCAAATTGATGCTGCATTATCCTGCAGTATAACAGTGACAACATATCAAATGTTCTACGTTACTTCCTATCATGTAATGATTTTTGTGATCTTGGAAAAGTTCTTAAGTTTACTTTCAATTTTAACCTGCAACAGGTTACCAAGATAGCAAGCTTCCTGTATAATCTTTATTGAATTATTCCAATCATTTGATGTTCAGACTGGACAAATTATTTTTCTGTAACAAATCTATCCTTCTAGAAGATATACTAACAAAATGAACGAGACAAGCAAGATCACAGTGAACCTGCCAAGCATATGTACTAGAAGGAACTGCAGATGCTGTTATATATAATGCACACAAAATGCTGGAGTAATTCAGCGGATCCTGGTTATGTGCTATCAAGGGAGATAGACTATAGACTGCCGTCTATTACAAACTCACTGATTTCCACAGCTATCCAGACTACACTTCTTCCCATCCTGCGAAGACTCTATCCCCTACTCCCAATTCCTCTGTCTCCACCACATATGCACCCAAGATGAGGAGTTCCATACCATGGCATCCGAGATGCCTGCATTAGAAAAATAGAAAACATAGAAAAATAGGTGCAGGAGTAGGCAATTTGGCCCTTCGAGCCAGCACCTGTGCTATTTTGATTGCACTGCCTGCAGACATCAATTAATACTATTGCTATTTATTACTATCATATGTATGCACTGCTTTCCCAAAACTAATCACAAATAGAAAGAACAGTAAAGGGATCACAAGAGTGTTTAATTTTTGGATAATGCACTGAATAGTTATAGACAATAGGTGCAGGAGTAGGCCATTCGGCCCTTTGAGCCAGCACCACCACCATTATGATCGGTGACGTTTTGTGATGCTACTCGTGTGACGTACTATCACCTCCTAGATTTTCACATTTTTACAATTTTAGTTAGTGTGTTCTTCAATTTTTAAATATGTTTTATTACTAAACGATTACTAAAGTCTAGAATCTAAAATGTATTAAGTAGTACAGGTATTTAAAAAGTTGAATGATCAGGCCCTTCACCAGTTTAAGCAGTTTATAGAATGATGATCTGTCATAGACATGCATACTGGCACCTTTTTGTCTACAACAAAAGTGCTGATTATGATGCTTGAAACAATATGGATTAAAGCATGATCACAGCAAGTGGTTGCTATTTGTGATTTAATTTTGAGAAAATAGTGTGTAAATATGATGGTAATGAGTTGATCTATAGTACGAGATGTACAGTTTTGCAGATGTACCAAGTGTTCAAACTGTACTGTTTCTCTTGGATGGCAGGTTAATGCAAATAATGGGGCATTTATGAAAGATTATGACATGGGCTTGAGAGTACCTGGAAGTTTGGATTCATATTTGAACCTGTTATGTTGGAAAGGTAATTGTAAAATTAGGTTCAGAATTAGGATATCAGTCTTAAAAACAAGAGCTTCTGGGTTATGGTCACTCTATTTAGGGGTGATGAGGTGATGATAAAAGCATAGGGAAGATTTACAGGATTAGGGGATTTAGTCATGGTTTTTAACTGGACTATTCATGAGAATAATTGGTGTTCAAATAAATTGGATTCAATTAAAGGCAGACTGAGACCCACGCTTTCAAATTTGACTTGTCTGCCGCAGGTTTGACCTGGAGGCTGTGAAGAGGTCTTGCTTGACCTGCTTGGCCTTGGTGGGACCTAAATTGAGCATCTGTGATTGCAATTGATCATTATATAATATTTGATAATGACACAGATGACCCTTCCATTGCTTTGGTAAAACACAAAGAGCTGGAGTAACTCAGCAGGTGAGTCATTGGAACACTTCTTCAGACTGATCGTAGAAGGGGGGAGAAAGCTGGAAGGAGGTGGGAGCGGGCCAAACCCTGGCAAATAATAGGTGGGGGTGGGGAGGGGGGGAGGTCTGATTGACAGATAGGTGCAGTAAGTGACAAAGGCTAGAGGTGAAAATGAGAGCAAATCATGTCAGATCAGTAGAGAAGAGCACTCCCAATTGGGCATTCTCCCAACTTCATTATACCCAGCTCATTCTATTTGGTTGTCATTCTTCACCTTTCCTCACTCTGCCTATCACCTATTGGTTACTATCTTTATCCTGGCTCTCTTCCCTCTCAATTCGTCGGTTGAGGAGTCCCAACCTGAAACGTTGTCGACCCATTCCTTCCACAGATGCTGCCTGACTCGGAGTTACTCTTCCAGCACTTTGTGTTTTATTCAAGATTTTAGAATCTGCTGTTCCTTATGTCTCATTCCATTACACCTCTGTGAGTTAAGCTGGATGCAGACATAACCAACCAAACTGGATTATTTTGATTTTTTTGGCAAGATCTTTAGAGCTTATTTTCTACTACCTTGTGTAGATATCTGCATTGTCAGAGAACAGCTGCGCCTAAAAGCACGGTGTATCACATGCTCAGCTCTGCACCAAGCTTACTGTTGTTGGAGCACATAATATTTGCTTATCTCAAAGGCTCTTGGTGTTACATGGAGTGAATCAGTTTGGCTGAGGACTGTCTTGGGTAGATGTCGGAAAGAGACTGGGATGTACAGTATTGTCTATTAGAATGTCGAGCACTTGGTGTAAGCACTTCAGATTTGCCTTTTGCACTTTTGCTTGGCTTCTCCATCGTGAGTATGGACATGTTCATGAAGCCATCAACTCATGTTGTTTATCAGTTGAAAGGATTAAAACATTAAGTTGCCATCTGGGCCACCGAATGTAAAAGATTCTAAGCACCTTTTGTAAAAAGATTATTGAGATCTAATTTTTGAAAAAAAAAAATTCTATTCATTGGCGGCTTGTCACCGTGGTGATGGCAAATTGATTGTTACCTTTACCTACAAAAGGGGGTGTATGTAAATCATGAAAAATATAAATAATTACTTTGAATGGCTTTTAAGCCATGGCAACTTTTTATCAACTTGCAGCTTTGGCCTCTATTAGTAAAATGTAGTGTAGTTAAGTTTATTGTCATTGTGAGTTGTCATAGATTGTTTGTAGAGTGAAAAGCTTTAGCTGGCATGCAGCATTTGTCCAAACCTCAGCTGAATTAGGAAAGAACAATTGTAGAGAAGATGTACTTTAAGTTTGCAAGCAATTTCACCATACTTGCAAAGAAGCTGACAAAACTAAGTTACTGGTTTCAGAAACGATATTAAGTTTTGTTCTCAGTAATTATTGCTCGGATCTCACAATACAGCTGGTTAAGTAATTTGCTGTCGAATGTAGTGTGCCTTCTATAGCCTTACATGTGACTATGACTGGAAGTGTATAGACTATTCCTTGAGCAATGTTTTCCTACTGCAACTCATTACAAATATAGATATAACATGCTTAATTTATTAAAATTCTGCAGAATTATAATGCACGCTCTCCATTATCTTGGATTAGAGCTTTGACTAATTTTTTTAAATTAAAAAAAATAAGCTTTATTTGCAATAAAAATAGATACAGAACAGAAACCACGCAAAAACTCTTCATATATTGTTAGTGTCTATCCATTCAATACTGCCATACTCAGTAGTGTTCACATCACAAATTACTCACTCATGTGACACTCTTGGGTGATATCCCTTTCCTTGGCTTAAAGAGTGACCCCGCTGGACTCATCCTCTCAATGTCCAGCCACGGAAGGACCCTAGACTGTGGGTCAACGCCACAGAACCTTTGCATTGGGCGCACGAACCTACAGTGTGCTCCTCAGCATGTGCTCCTGCAATCTGGAATGAGCCAGACGGCAACATTCCCTGGTTACACAAAAAAAGCTGGAGAAACTCAGCGGGTGCAGCAGCATCTATGGAGCGAAGGAAATAGGCAACGTTTCGGGCCGAAACCCTTCCTCAGGCAACATTCCCTTATCGCCATCCCATTCTGCTGGGAGATGAACAAGTTTTGGGCAAACCAAAGAGTGGTTTCACCAAATTGATGCTGTTTCAGCAGCACTCGATGTCCGTTTCCAAGTGTGTCCCTGGGAACAACCTGTAAATTAGAGAATCCCCTGTTGTGCAGTTGCAAGACTTTGCCTAATTGCCATGATAACATATTATTGAGATCTATTGTCAAATCATAATCTGGCTTTTCATCTTTTGGTTATAGTTTGTATATACATCCTTTACTTTAGGGTAACTGCCCATAATTGAGTTGAACCTGAAAGCGCCACGAACATACATGTTACATTTGTGAACCTTATTTTGTCAGTTTTATAGGTGAAAATGTGCAAATTGGAAATGCTTTCTTTAATTATTAAATTAGCAGTAATAAACAGGGTGTTAAAATATATCTTTTAAAACTTAGGTGACATCAATGGTGCAACTTAGCCTTAATTTAACTCTTGAAAGGTAATTCCATGTTTGTCTTAGATTGCAGCAATCCTACGAAGGCGGAAGTTAGACTACTACACTCACAAACTGCTCCCTGAGATCCTCCAATCGACCTCCTTCCTTACCGCAAATGGTGGCCTCTATATTATGTTTTTCTGTATCCTCAGGTGAGAGGTTTACTAATCTAAGGATCAAATTAATTTTGTGAGATCTGTCAATTTTTTCACGTGCTTCTTGGCACTTTCAAGTGTCCATTCAGTTTACGGACAATTTCTGCAATACAACTGTGAACATTTGGCAGCTGGAGCTAAATTATACCTGTCAGAAATTTGATGAATGGAATTATATGATTGTTTCAGTATGCTGAGTGCTATTTAGTTAACACAGCCGTTATTCCCCTACAGTTCAAGTTCAGCGTTTACATTTTTTATTGGAGTTAAGTGACACACTACCTGGATTGGGAAAACATTGCTCATTCCAATTCCTGAAATTCCCCACCACCAAGCCTTGTGGGTGTGCCAATACCAGGAGAACTGTGGTAGTTCAAGGAATTAGCTTGCTCCCACCTTTTCAAGAGCAGATAGGCAGACCAGTCTTTCCGGTTTTCTTAAAATCAAAGAGCTTGGTGCATGTTGGAATATAAGTAAAAGTGTTTATTGTTCAGAGATAAAACACTGAAAAACCTCTATCCAATTGATTGTAAATTCCCGTAATTTGGCATCGAGCCCGTTTTGGAACTTATTTTTTAAATTGCTGGATAATTTTGCTGTAATGTCTCTTTAAAAAAAAAAAAAATTGAATTAAAAGCGTGCTTGGGTATTAATAGGTGTAATAATATATAGTCGGGAAAATATGCTCTATCAGCACCCCAAAATCCCGAGGATGCTGGATTATCAGTGTTTCATCATTCTTTTCTGTACTTAAGGCCATTATTCCTGCCTGGGCCAGAGAGCATTTGCTAGGGAATTGAGGTGAGGTGGTATCTGGATTTGTCATTAAGTTCCTTTATAATCGATGATAGACACAAAATGCTGTAATGACAGCGGGACAGACAGCATCTGTGGAGGGAAGGAATGGGTGACCTTTTGGGTCCAGACCCTTCTTCAGACTAGAGTCAGGGGAAAGGAAAATGAGATATATAGATGGTGATGTAGAGAGATACAGAACAAATGAATGAAAGATATGCAAAAAAGTAACGATGATAAAGGAAATGGGCTGTTTGCTAGGTAAGAATGAGAAGCTGGTGTGACTTAGGAGGGGGAGGGATGGAGAGAGAGGGAATTCAAGGGTTACTTGAAGTTAGAGAAATCAATATTCATACCACTGGGCTGTAAGCTGCCCAAGCGAAATATTAGACGCTGTTCCTCAAATTTGCGTTTAGTGTCACTCTGACAATGGCGGAGACCTAGGACAGAAAGGTCAGTGTGAGAATGGGAGGGGAATTAAAGTGTTTGGCAACTGGGAGATCAGGTACATCCAGGCGGACTGAGTGAAGGTGTTCAGCGAAATGATTGCCCAATCTACATTTGGTCTCGCTGATGTATAAGAGTCCACATCTAGAACAACGGATACAGTAGATGAGATTGGAGGAGGTGTAAGTGAATCTCTTCCAAACCTGAAAGGTGCTGTTGGGGTCCCTGGACGTGTGGAATAAGTTTCAAAAAGTTTACCAATTTTTTATAGAATGTCATTGCCAGCCTGAATGTTTGCCGTAACTAAAGGAAAATAATCCGTCTTGATAAAAAATAAGAGGAATGAATCACCCAGTTTAAAGAATGAGAATAATTAAAGAAATGCACCAAATTACATAAAATGGGTTGATTTGCATGTTCGGTTTATCTATCCTTATATTGGTTGATCATGGAAACTGATAATATTAGCTGATATAGAATGGGAGCAGTCAAATCCAATCATATAGAACATTGGCATTGGCAGGCAGACCATGAAAAACTGTTTGCCTCCTTATTTAATGAAGAATAATAGTGAACTGGTAGCAATTCAAAGAATGATTACCAGACCGATACTGGGTGGGTAGGGTTGTCATACTGGAACGATTAGACAGCTGAATTTTAGAAGAGTGCATAGGATCTCAGGGGGAGATTTTGACTGGGTGGATGTGGAGCAGATGTTTTCTCTTGTGGAACAATCAAGAATGGTGGGGTGGGGTGGGGTGGGGGTTAGTAATTGCTTTAAAATAAGGCATTGTGTTCATTCAAGATAGGAATGAAGCACCATTTTTTGAGTTTTGCAAATCTTTGGAATTTTTCTCTTCAAACAGTAGTGAAAGTGGAGTCTGCAAATAATTATAAAACTAAGGTGGATAGATTCTTGATACGCAGGGTGGTGCATGGCAGGGGTGAAGTGTTATGGTAGAATGCAGAGTTGAGGTTAAAATCAATCAGCCATGATC
The DNA here is from genome assembly GCF_028641065.1 of Leucoraja erinaceus. Lineage (NCBI taxonomy): Eukaryota > Metazoa > Chordata > Chondrichthyes > Rajiformes > Rajidae > Leucoraja > Leucoraja erinaceus. The sequence continues at coordinate 64,110,259 of NC_073382.1, forward strand.
TTTTTGAATGGCAGAGAAGCTCCTACTTCGTATGTTGGTGTACTTTGGGCATTTAAATCCTTGAATAGGCCTCAGATTAGATTACAAAAAACCTTTAGTGACTTGGGTGTTGCAGTTCAGCAACTGTATTTATTTAAGAAAATGATGACCTGTTTGTAATGAATCTATCAACTGATTTTCTTACAATTCAGGTGGTTTCTCAGGACTGATCCATTCTGGTTCTGTGGGCCCTGATGTGACTAGAAAGGCCGGAGTGGATCCCACAAGGTTGCCCAATAGATAGTGTTGTGGGTGGATAGTTAGTGAGGTGGTGCGCTCTATCTACTGTTTGAACGGACCATGCTTCTGCTTGTCCCTAACGAGTCAACTAGATGTTCTCGGTTCCACCTAAAGTGCTTCATTGCCACTCTGAATAGTCATGCATATGCACTTTGGGCATTTATGTAATTGGTATAGCTAGCAATGTTACAAAATTTTGAGATTTTAAAAATCAAGTCTGCAATTTATCCCATCAGATAAAGCATAAGAATAAGTTTAATTTGACACCAAATTCACTTTCATATCTCAAGTATTAAAAATGTTATGGCCATTTTCATACTCGGAAATTAGCATCTTGTTCCCTATTGATTTTCAATGGACATTACAAAAAAGCTGTGATCTTGGATAGTCAAAAGCCCATTTCTTAAGGAAAGATTAACATTTTTAAATAGCCTAAGTGTCCAAAGATTATTCACAAATAATTCACAATATAACATGATTTTTATATCTAATTTACATTAATTTATAGGCCAAATGGAAGGAATTTAGTGTCCAATTGCTGTAAATAAATGCCCATTTAAATCGGCTTTCTAGTGGGTTCATGTGAACGCGCTGGTTTAGAACGTTCACATCGCGCTGGATTAGTGCCCTCAAATGCCGAGAAAAATACTGCGGGATATAAAAAGCCCAAAATGAACTACTCGCTATAGATAACTTGATATACAGGGTTATATATATGCCCCATTTAATGTAAAAATAAGGTACATACCTTTAATTGTTTGCTTTATAAAACCCTGGGGCTGCGAGAGGTTGCGGAATGAGAGAGTAATTTTAAAACTATTATAACTATATTATCGAGGCCTATAAAACTAATAATACCTTTTGCGACCGGGTCTTGCAGCGATTTTTCGTTAATGATTTACTAGGCTGAACATCTGCGATTAGAACAGCCTAGTAAAAATCGCGTTTTAAACCCGCCCCCTCCAAACAGCGCCAAAATCGCGGACATGGCTGTGGGCAGATTCCCAATGACGATTCAGGTAGGTTTTGTAACATACCTAGTATAGCTATAAAATCAATAGGTAGGGGTGGATAGCAGAGGGGTTGATGTGGGGGAATCCAGAGAACCTGTCACATTTGGGGGCATTGTGAAAGATGGTGAGAATAGTGGATGATGTCCTCTATATTTGCAAGCGTATCACTAAACATAGGCCTCCTGGATTTAAAGTCAAAAACAAGTTCAATCCTGGCCTCGGGTGCTGTATGTGTGGAATTTGCATGTTCTCCCTGTGACCGCCTAGGTTTCCTCCAGTGCTCAGGTTTCGTCCCACATTTCAAAGACATGCGGATTTGTAGGCTAGTTGGGTTCTGTAAATTATCCCTAGTGTGTAGGGAGTGGATGAGAAAGTGGGATAACGTAGAACTAGTGTGAATGGGTGATCGATAGTTGGTGTGGGCTCGGTGGGCTGAAGGTCCTGTTTCCATCTCTAAACTCTAAGCTCTAAACTCAAGGAAGAGGAAGGCCCTGTGAGTTTACGGTCATTAGAGACATGGTTTGATTAAATGGGATGCTGCCACTTGTTTAGGATTAATCTATGCCAGAATATTATGCACTAGGAACCATGCAATATTAATCAGCCAGAATATTATGCACTGTGAAGCACTCACCTACGAGTACCAGAAGAATGTTATCAGCCCATATCAGGTCACACTAGATAGGCGTTTGAAGATGCTCCCAGGTTTCCGAGGTTCCCGGCTGTGATGCAGGCTTTGGATGGAACTTGATCAACATCTGGGTGCGGCTGCAAAGAGGGTAAGGGGCACTGACTGGTGGGTAGCTCGCTGTTGGGGAAAGCGAGAAACTAGCAATAGAGAGTTGGAAGGCTGGGTGGGTGTGGGAAGTGGAGGGACGTGGTGAAATGGTACGGAAAGAGAAGAGGGAAGTGGCGAAGAAGAACAGAATGGAAAATTCAGTTCTGTGGGACTACCTGAGAAAGGATTAATATTACTAATATTATGTTTAGCTGTTTTGTTTTCCTTCCATATCTAGGAAGCTGCTTGGGAAGTTCTATGTATGGTCTGCAGGATTTGGTGCAGCCTTGCCTGCTTCTTATTTGGCCATTCTGATTGAAAGGAAAAGCAGGTAACATTTTAATTTAAAACAAATGATACAATGGAATTTTAAGATGTATAACATTTGATTTTAAAGCTCTATTCATCGAGGGTAGAATAAAGCTGTGAGGCAGTTATTTTCCATTCTGTGTTTTAGATTTATATACATAATGAAGCATTTTCCCTGCATTACACCTATACTTTGCATCTTCTTTTGTAAACCACCAACTACAGTTGCTTGTTTCCACTACCAGTGCACTACCACTGAAGTAAACAATCAAAGATTTCACAACACACTAGAGAAAACTAGCCATACAAATTGTATATGCATTATGAAGCATTTTACCTGAAAATACTTCATAATGCACATACATTCTTTATTGGTAGTTTTCTCCCATCTTGCATTGGGAAATTCTTGATTGTTGCAATTGTGAAGCTAGAGAAAGGAATGTAGGTGGAATCATATAATCATATAACCATATAACAATTACAGCACGGAAACAGGCCAACTCGGCCCTTCTAGTCCGTGCCGAACACTTATTCTCCCCTAGTCCCCTAGTTATGCACTCAGACCATAACCCTCCATTCCTTTCCCGTCCATATACCTATCCAATTTATTTTTAAATTATAAAATCGAATCTGCCTCCACCACTTCCACTGGAAGCTCATTCCACACAGTTACCACTCTCTGAGTAAAGAAGTTCCCCCTCATGTTAACCCCTAAACTTCTGTCCCTTAATTCTCAAATCATGTCCTCTTGTTTGAATCTTCCCTACTCTCAATTGGAAAAGCTTATCCACATCAACTCTGTCCATCCCTCTCATAATTTTAAAGACCTCTATCGTCCCCCCTTAACCTTCTGCGCTCCAAAGAATAAAGACCTAACTTGTTCAACCTTTCTCTGTAACTTAGTTGCTGAAACCCAGGCAACATTCTAGTAAATCTCCTCTGTACTCTCTCTATTTTGTTGACATCCTTCCTATAATTAGGCGACCAAAATTATACACCATACTCCAGAATTGGCCTCACCAATGCCTTGTACAATTTTAACATAACATCCCAACTTCTATATTCAATGCTCTGATTTATAAAGGCCAGCACACCAAAAGCTTCTTTACCACCCTATCTACAGGAGATTCCACTTTCAGGGAACTGTGCACAGTTATTCCTGGATCCCTCTGTTCAACTGCATTCCTCAATTCACTACCATTTACCATGTACGTCCTATTTTGATTTGTCCTGCCAAGATGTAGCACCTCACACTTATCAGCATTAACCTCCATCTGCCATCTTTCAGCCCACTCTTCCAAATGGCCTAAATCTCTCTGTAGACTTTGAAAATCGACTTCATTATCCACAACACCACCTATCTTAGTATCATCTGCATACTTACTAATCCAATTTACCACACCATCATCCAGATCATTGATGTACATGACAAACAACAGTGGACCCAACACAGATCCCTGTGGCACCCCACTAGTCACCGGCCTCCAACCTGACAAACAGCCATCCACCGTTACTCCCTGGCATCTCCCATTCAGCCACTGTTGAATCCAACTTGCTACTCCACCATTAATACCCAACAATTGAACCTTCTTAACAACCTTCCATTTTTAAATAGGTGTGAGTTCAGGTGGGGTATAAGGGGGAAACTTATATACGGGAAAGGGGGAAGGGCGATGTAGTTACCTAAAATTAGAGAATTCAAGGTTCATGTCATTGGGTTGCAAGCTACCCAAGCGGAAATATGATGTGTTGTTCCTCCAGTTTGCATGTGGCCTCACTCTGGCAATGGGAGAGACCAAGGATAGAAAGGTCAGTATGGGGAATGCGAAGGGGAGTTAAAGAGATAGGCAACCAGGAGATCCAGCAGGACTTGGCAGACCGAGCTTAAGTGTCAGGAAAATTGGGTGCAGTAGATGAGGTTAGACTAGATGTACGTGAACTGATAGTGGTTGTTCTGAAAATGCACTTAAGTTCCCTGAAACTTCACATCTGACCTTTGGTAAGAATCAGCTGTGGAGCTCATCAGCTGAAGCTGATGCGTGCATATACAGTCAGCATATAAATCATCAGAAATAGTGGAGGAGCAGTCCACATGGTCCACGGGGACGTCTCTGTCATTCTTGGATAGATCATTGGCGATCTCTACTTCAAGTTTAGATTTTTGCCAATTCCCTAAATTCTATGAAAGCAGTGCAATTTATCAGAATGTGTGATATCATGTTCTTCGTTGACAAAATGTGCAACTATCTAGCTATAGAAATCAAAATGTGATTGTCTTCATTATACTGTAAAATATAAGCATTGACTTTGAATTTAAAGATGCTAAGTAGAGCTTTTATCCAGTTTTAGGAGGCTTTTTTACTTGGATGTAAACAACTAGGCTGGCACAGTGGCACAGCTGGCAGAGCTGCTGCTTCGGTGCCAGTAACTCGGGTTCCATCCTGACCTCGGATGCTGTCTGTCTGGAGTTGCCATGTTCTCTCTGTGACCGTGTACATCAGTTTCCTCCCACATTTCAAAAACGTGTGGGTTTGTAGCTTAAGTAGCCTCATGTAAATTGCAGGGAATGGATGAGAAAGTGGGATAACAGAACCTTTGAGAACAGACGATCGAAGGTCGGTGTGGACTAGGCGGACCAAAGGGCCTATTTTCATGGTGTATGTTTCAATCAATCAAAACTTACGACTAAAGTATAGCTGAAAGTAGATCATTTTTGGAACCCTGATTTAGCCTTTGGAAAAATGTGTTCTCACCAAATTGCTTATAAGTGCAAAAAAATGTGAATGCTGCAAGATTAATTTTGTTAAGAGCCTACTTTTGATTTTGTAATATTCTATCACAATGTCCATTTAAGATGTTTAAAATTATTGATGTTTTGCTTGTTGATTTCATGCCTGCCAGAGCATAGCAACTGTTATTTTTGTATGCTGCAACATTTGTCTCCTATGACGCACAGCATTTCTGAGAAGATTTTTAACGCTGACCTATTAAAAAGCAAATCTAAATGGGTGGAAGTTGAAATTTAAGTCCAGGGTCCGCATACCGTAAGTGTGAATGTCGTTCCCGTTAACGGCCGAGAGGACGGGTCCTACCTACTGACGTGGTTATCTCGGAAGGTCGGTAGCAGGATGCTGGCTATGGCACCAAAGTCGACCAGGAAACGGTGGCCGGAGTGGCTATCACGGAAATAGATGCGTTAGTTTGGGCCGATCACGTTCGCCTCTATGGGCGATCGGCCGAGGCATTTCCCTGAAACGAACAGGGGCTTCGGCATCTTCGGGCTTCCACACCGTAACGAAGATGGTAGTAGCACCAACATCGTCGGCTGTACGCCTTTGGCTGCGGCAATGCTTCTTTGGCGCTGGGCAGATCCTGACCTTCGTCCGGATGTCGTCTCGGTTGCACCCGCGCCGTGGTGAAAGAACAAACGTCCCGCCGTCTGTGGGTCCACAAGTCGTCGGCCCTCTCCGCGAGGTGCTGGGGATCACTGAAATCGGCTCCGGCGAGCATCAAACGGACCTCTTCTGGCATCTGCTCCAAGAACGCTTGTTCAAATAGTAGACACGTGTGGTGTCCATCCATCAGGGCCAGCATCTTCCCCATGATGGTGGATGGACTCCAATCGCTGACACTGTCCATGTGCAGGATCTTCGCTGCCCTGTCTCTACGGCTGAGACCAAAGGTATGTAACAGCAGGGCCTTCAAACCTTCGTACTTTGCGATCGTCGGTGGGTCTCTAATATACGGCAACAGCCTCGAGGCACAGTCCTGTGGCAGAGCTCCTACCACAAGGAAGTACATTGTGTCGTCCGCAATTATTCGATGCAGATGGAACTGTGCCTCAACATGGGCGAACCACACCTGAGGTTGATCTGGCCAAAAGGAAGGTAGCTTGAAGCCCGGTGAGCCCTGCCTCGTGCTGGCCGATTCTGCGGAGACTTAGTCCTCCTGCATGATCTCTTGTCTAATGACTGCTAGACAGGTTGGGGTCACCAATTTGGCAGATGCAAAGACGACAACCAAGTTTTCTGAACTGATTTATTAACACAATCACTCCTTGGCATACAGGTCTCTGCAAACGTATCTGACCACAACGGTGGTCAACAAACAACTGGGGCGCGAAAGTGAAATCGTGCGAAAACAGCAGCCCCTCCCGAGTCACGTGACCGCGGCATCCGATCGCCGGGATCGATACCTGCGTGCGCCAGCAGGCGCCGCTACAATATTTTCGTTCATTTATGAGTCTTCACGATGAATTTCGGTATTATGTTGGCCTGTGTTGAAACTGTTAGTTTCCCCAAACTCATGGTGAATTTGTGAATGGCATTACTTTGTTGCAAAGAGATTCTAAGCTTTGAAACATGTACTAACATAGAATATTGGAACAATACAGCTCGGGAACATTCTCTACAGCTCACAATATCTGTGCCGAATATAATACTTAATTAAATGGGAATTGTTAGGTATCTGCAAGATATCAGAGAGGAATGTGAGTATAATTCTGTAATAGTGGATTTGCCAAAAGTTAGAAGCTGCTGGCTGTCACCGTCAGGCCCATCCCAGGCAGCTGCTGGGCTCTCTGAGCCTCTATTTAGTGAGCTCAGACCAGTTGAGGGCTTGGACGCTGTTGTGTGTGACTTCCTTTTGCCTTTGCACTTCACGCTCTTACTTACACGCTTTCTCTTTCCCTCCGGTGCTCCTTAGCTTCCCAATGGTGGCACCAACTAAACTGCAGGATTATTTGTGCAGTTGGCCAGCTTATTGCACAGCCAGTCCTTGCCTTACCCCTGAAGAATGTGGATGGTTGTGTTGTTTGTGTATCCTGGAGGTCTCTGACTCCTCCTGGAGGTCCCACTACTCACTCGCCTGAACTTCCACTTTGTTTGCATTGCCTAGGTTCTGCTGATTAAGCTCACGACAATCATTAACCAAACAGCTTGATATGTTATCAGTTATGAAACTTCGACCCTACCTTTGCCTTCACAGATCCTACTGGATCTGCTGCGATATCAGCCGATACCTGCAGATGATGGTTTATAAAAGAGACATTGGAGTGCTGGAGTAACTTGGTGGGTAAGGCAGCTACCCGACCAGCTGACTTATTCCAGCACTTTGCTTTGGTTTAATTGTTTAGTTTAGAGATACAGCGCACCGAGTCTGCGCCGACCCGCGATCCCCGTTACACTAGCACACACCAGGGGCAAATTACAGTTTTTACCGAAGCTAATTAATCTGGAATGTGAGAGGAAACCTGAGCAGTCGCGGAAAACCCACACAGTCACGGAACTTGTGGCCAAGTTCCTCCATTAGTTTGTTTTCTGTTCCAGATTGAACCACTTGCAGTCACTTGTGTCTTCTGATTGTTACTATGATTTTTTTGTTGTTGTTTTTATTGCTCTCCTTTCCAGTGTTTGGAAAGTTATTGGTCCATGGGAGGGGATTTGCTTTTACAGCACATAAGGTGGCCATTCATCACATCAGCCTCCTGCCAGCTCCTTACAAAGCAATGTCATCAGTCCCATTCCTCAATTTTTCGCTTGCCTTTCAGCTTCTCTCTCTTACATAATGATCAGCTGTTTTCATTATTTTGCTATTCACATGCCATGAGGTAATTTACAGTAGTAGACATGGGAGGAAACTAAATCTGTTGGAAACATGCACAGACACAGAAAGAATATGCAAACTCTACGCGGATAGCACCAGAGGTCAGGATCAAACCCAAAAGCTATGAAGCAGCAGAGCTAATTGCTGTATTATTTAAGTTCTCATAGGGTATGTTATTATGCTTCGAAACGTTTATTCTAGTCTATTTACCAATATATATTTCTCTGAATACTAAAAATGCATCAAACATGTGCCTGACCACATTAGGTCATTATTTTTCCAGTCTTCTGCCTGCCCTTTTCATCTAAAATGGGTTCTTTATAATCAAATCCTACGTAGTAGCAAATGTTAGCATTTTGGAGTGATTAGGGAGAATAAATGTAATCTCATTATTACATAATGGGCCATGTCACTGTTGTACACAAAGTACTTTAAAAATTACCAGTTGCGTTGTTTTGAAATCAGTGGTCTAGTTCTTGCCATTGACTAAGTTATTTACCTCCTGCAGAAAGATTGTTATGATTGTAACTCAAACGACTGCATTTTTATAAATATGGAGCTGTACAAAAAGGAGCTGCTGTAAGCATTGCTTTGCTGTCCTACACAAGCAATAAACAGCAGTGGAATATTATTTTGGGAGCGGTCCTCCATTATAAGTGCACCTTTAGTTTAGCAAATTCAATATTTGTGCTGAGCGAGAAATTGTTATTGCCTCTAATGCACAAAAACCTTTCTATAGATTGCTGTTAATGTGATTGTAATGCAGTTGGTAGCTTACTGGGAACAGAGAAAGTGGCAGAGAATTTTAGAAATGGGCTATGTGCTGCCATTCAATAAGATTGTACAGTTTGATTATATAGTTTCAATTGGAGTCATACAATATGGAAACATGCACTTTGGCCCTCATCCATGGTGACCAATATGCCCTATATAAACTAGTTCCATTTGCCTGAGTTTGGCCCATATCCCACTAAACCTTTCCTATCCATGTACCTGTCTAAATATCTTTTAAATGCTGTTACAGTACCTGGTTCAACCACCTTCTCTGGTAAATCGATCCAGTTATAACGTTGGCCAGTGTGTCAAATGCAGGAAATGTCTTAAGAGTATTGTAATCGGAAGGTGCAAATTCATTGGAGTGGGGGGGGGGGGGGGGGGAGGATTTAAAAACTATAAGACCTGTCTGAAGTTGTAATTTTAAAGCATAAATGTGAGAAGCATACACCCTCATGTTTGATGAATGATTATCAGTCTTGGTAGATTAAGAGAATTTTGCAGTATGAAGAAAATTTCCAAAAAGTATGTAGAAATTTGCAACCAATCAACGGAACAATCTCATTCCTCTCTAAAGCTTTTTGTGTTCCTGTTTAAGAAGGAACTGCAGATACTGGAATATCGAAGGTAGACAAAAATGCTGGAGAAACTCAGCGGGTGAGGCAGCATCTGTGGAGCGAAGGAAATAGGCGACGTTTTGGGTCAAGACACATCTTCAGACTGCTTGTATTCCTAATGATTTTGTATTTACAGTCATTATTCCTTTTTGGCTTTCAAAATACAGTTCTCCCCAATTACAGCAGGGGTCTGTTCCTGTGAACTGTTTGTAGCCCAAGCAGATTGTTTGTTGGAAATATCACAAACCAAATTCCCACATGGCAGATGATGCCCGCAGCCCTGTACCAACTGGCAAATTCATACTGCCGGTCTCTCAAATGCCCATTTGTACGTATGGGCTGCACATAAATCAGGCATTCATAACCTGTATTTGTGGCATCGGGAATCTATGATGGCAGAGATCCATGTTCTATGATTCTGAATTCTACAATTTCAGATAACCTGCTTTTCCAGCTTTGTGTCAAAACAGGCCAGTTGATAATTTTGTCTCGGATACCAACCTACTCAACATTCATTGCAATGATTTTAATTATGTTCCTGTAAATGCAACCGCAGATATTGCACTTCTGAATGAACATGATGGTTTTATTGGACAACCAACTTTTTAGCAAAAAGGGTTTATTGTTAGCAAAATAGATGGGTTATTTGGGGCAGTGGCGCAGCAGTAAAGTTGCTTCCTTACAGTGCTAGACACCCGGGTTTGATCCTGACTATGGGTGCTGTCTGTACGTTTCCCCTGTGACCACGTGGATTTTCTCCGGGTGCTCCGGTTTCCTCACTCCAAAGACATACAGGTTTGTAGGTGATAGGCTTTTGTAAATTGTAAATTATCCTTAGTGTGTCGGATAGTGCTAGTGTAACGGGTGATCATGGGTTGGTGCAGATTCGATGGGGGTGAAGGGCCTGTTACCACGTTGGATCTCTAAAGTCTAAAGATAAAGATCAGGGGCGATGACACAAAAGCTGGTCAGATGTGGAACCTTGCTCCTCTTAACAAATGAGCCAGATGTCTTTGGGTATGTGATTGCGAAATAAAGCCGGAACCTGTGACCTCGCTGTGGAGGATGCAGCATTCTAGTGTAAAAACGATTAACAACTAACACATTTGCCAGTTTACTAGCTTTCAAATCTCCTGCTGGACCTTAATCAGTGATGAAGAGCTCAGAATTTATTGGTCAGCTTGCCATCAAAGTCATCCACACTACTGAACTTTTTTAACTGAATCCTGTATATTTCTCTTTTTCTTTTTTGCCCAGGTGACTAAACAGCAGCTAGGCCTTGAATGATATGATGAACTGAGCAAGCTCGGCCCATAAAACTCCCATGGAAATATTTGCAAGCTGACAAAGCCTTGGCCCAGCTTTGTTCACTGTCATGAATTAAAAAAATATTGAATGCCATATAAACATCTCTATTAATTTAAAAACAGAAAACAAAATAAAGATGGTTTTAAATGATTACTAGACTAAGTGGGACCTGTTGGATCCCTGTCACACAGGAGGCTTGGTCCCCCAACACAATATTCCACCACTCACCCATAGCCCCCAACTGCACAAGTGCAGCTCATTTCCCCTCATCCCTAGCACTCTCTCCCTCTCCTCTTCACACTCATTCTTCTTTCCACCCTCCTCCTCCCCTCCCCAAATCCCTCCCTTACCTCTCTCTCCCTCTCCTTTCCCCAACCTCACACTCCCTCCCTCCATAACTCCTCTCCCCTCCCTACCTCTCTCCTATCTCTCTATCCCCCACTCCTCACCTTCCCCCATCCCTCCTCACCTCCTCCACTGCCCTCCTCTCCCTCTATTCCCCACCCCACCCCACCTCCCCCCCCCCCCCCCCCTCTACTCCCCCCCCCCCCCCCTTCTCTACCTCTATCCCCTCTCCTCCCCCACTCTCCCTCCCCAGGATCTCGAGGTTGCTTCTCCTCTCTCTTCTTGCGTGCCCCGGAGGAGCATCAGCCGTTTGGCATGTGGGTGGGTGGAGGAGCTCGGAGAAAAGACCGGGGAAGAGCCATGGGGGAGAGAGGGGGGGCGGGAGTATGACGGGGGAGGGGAGCAGGAGCTAGCGAGGGGGACCAGAAGGGAAGGGGCTGGAGCTGCGAGGCGTTGCATGGCGGTGCGTTTGGGACTCACAGCGCGCACTGGACGTTCTCCTCTGCCGGGATCAGACTCTCTACTTTCTATTTGGCGACATCGGCGACATCTCCGACTTTGCGCCGGTCCGGGCCGCTTCCGGTCCCTCCGAAAATTGTCTGGTTCGAGACTTCTGCAGAAGGGGCGGACCGTCCTGAGGAGTGATAGGAGAAGCATTTTGAGTGTCATAGCAAAGGGTCTAAATACTTAAGTAAACGTGATATTTCAGTTGTTTAGTTTTAAATACTTTGCAAAAATTTCTAAATACCTGTTTTCACTTTTATATTATGAGTTACTGTGTGTAGATTGATGATAAAAAAAATAATGTAATCTATTTTAAAATAAGGTTGTAACGTAACAAAATGTGGAAAAAGTGAAGGAGTCTGAATACTTTCTGAATGCATTGTATATTCTGCACTTGTTCTCTCTTACATCTGCTCCTCATTCAACCGAACGTCTTCCACTATTTCTACCACCTCCAGTGGATTCACACCACCAGTCGCAAGTGCCCATTCCCTCTTCCAGTGTTCAGAGGGATAGTTCCTTCTGTGACTCCCTGGTCCATCCTTGCATCTCATCCTTCTACTCCTCTTCTCATTGAACATTCCCATGCAAACTTGGGAGATGCAGCATCTGCCCTTTTCTCTCTTCCTCTTATGCCTTTCAGGGATTCAAATTCAAGATGAAGCAGCAATTCACTTGCATTTCTTTTAATTTAGTGCATTGCACTTGGTGCTCACATTGTGGTCTCTTCTATGTTGTGGAAACTAAATGCAGATGAGGTGTTGGCTTTGCAGAATATCTCATTTCAGTCTGCAGGGGCAACCCTGAGCTTTCAGTTGCCTATCACAAAATGGCCTTTCGCTCTCGTCTGTCTTTGACCTTCAATATAAATCCAATGTTGCCCAACTTAAGCATGAATAGTATCTCACCTTCTGTTTGGGTACATTTGAAGCCCTTGAGATTTGATTTTGAATTGAATGAGTTCAGGTAACCATTTGTTTTCCTCTCCAAGGTTGCACCTTTCTGTTTCATTTTGTTTATTTGCAGTTCTCTCTCCAAATAGGTTTTAAAAGTAATTATTACTTTAATAACTGTAATCCTATCAGATATTTCTTCTCCCTTCCCTCCCCTCACTGCAGAGAAAACATTTGCTTGTTTTCTAACTTTTCCAGTTCTTGTGAAGAGTCATTCTCCTGAAAAGTTACAGAACCTCACATTTCTCTTTCCATAACAATTGCCTGATCTGTTGTATTATCCCCAATGTTTTCTGATTTCATTTCAGATTCCAGCATCTGTAGACTTTTCATCTAAAATCATGACCTCCCACGGTCATGATTGTCAAGCTCTGAATTGTTTCTGCAATAGATATTTCCTTTCTTATCAGCCATAAAAAAAAAATCCTCATCAAATTAGGGACATAAAGTCTGGAGAGTTATGAGATTAAAATTAGACTAGAGTCTGCCATGTTTAATGATAACTAACCTCTGTGCAGGTAATCTTGACCCAGCCTGAAACAACTTTAGCTCTTGCTTCAAATGAATTTAGCAAATCAACATTTACGAGGCAACCCACCAACCTGTTCCGTTGGCCAACCATTCTCAGGGCAAAGATCTGCTTCCTAATGTGAAATATGGTTTTATTTTTAAATAGCCTGACATTGTGACCAGCATTCCTCTCTAACATATCAGCTGTAGCAAATGCTCAGGAATTTAATCACTTTATTGTCTTGCAAAGCTTGGCCAAAATGCACAGTCTACAACATAACTAAGATGTTTTAAACTATAATTTTGAGGCTCCTTTGGGCACAGCCTTAAATCTGAATATTAACCCTCCTTGTCAGTAAACCATAACCTTCTTGGTATTTAACAGGCTTAAACTGAATGTGTAGGAAGGAACTGCAGATGCTGGTTTAAACTGAAGATAGACACAAAATACTGGAGTAACTCAGCGGGACAGGCAACAACTTCAGTGTGAAGAGGGGTCACAACCCAAAACGTCACCCAGTCCTTCTCTCCAAGTCAAGTCAAGTTTATTTCTCACATACACATACGAGATGTGCAGTGAAATGAAAGTGGCAATGCTCGCGGACATTTGTGCAAAAGACAAACAACAAAACAACCAAACAAATTATAAACACAATCATAACACACATATTCTTTTACATAATAAATAATGGAAGGAAAAACGTTCAGTAGAGTTAGTCCCTGGTGAGATAGGCGTTTACAGTCCGAATGGCCTCTGGGAAGAAACTCCTTCTCAACCTCTCCGTTCTTACCGCATGGCAATGGAGGCGTTTGCCTGACCGTAGCAGCTGGAACAGTCCGTTGCAGGGGTGGAAGGGGTCTCCCATGATTTTATTTGCTCTGGAGTTGCACCTCCTGATGTATAGTTCCTGCAGGGGGACGAGTGAAGTTCCCATAGTGCGTTCGGCCGAACGCACTACTCTCTGCAGAGCCTTTTTGTCCTTGGCAGAGCAATTCCTAAACCAGATGGTAATGTTCCCGGACAAGATGCTTTCCACCGCCGCTGCGTAAAAGCACTGGAGGATCCTCGGAGACACTCTGAATTTCCTCAATTGCCTGAGGTGGTAAAGGCGCTGCCTTGCCTTACTCACGAGTGCTGAGGCGTGTGATGCCCATGTCATATCCTCGGAGATGTGGACTCCCAGATATTTAAAACAGTTCACCCTATCCACAGGATCCCCATTTATCCTCATTGGAGTGTACGTCCTCGGATGATGTGCCCTCCTAAAGTCCATGATCAGCTCCTTCGTTTTTTTGATGTTCAAGAGGAGGCTGTTATCCTGGCACCATAGTGCTAGATCAGCCAGCTCCTCCCGGTAGGCCTTCTCATCGTTGTCTGAGATCAGGCCCACCACCACAGTGTCATCAGCAAACTTAATTATTGAGTTGGAGCTGAACCTAGCCACACAGTCATGTGTGTACAGGGAGTACAATAGGGGGCTGAGGACGCAACCCTGGGGCGATCCCTGTGCTCAGGGTGAGGGACTTCGATGTATTCCCTCCCATCTTGACTACCTGGGGCCTGGCGTTGAGAAAGTCCAGGACCCAGGCACACAGGGAGGTGTTGAGCCCCAATTCCATTAGCTTCCCGGCCAGTCTGGTGGGGACTATCGTGTTGAAGGCTGAACTGTAGTCTATGAACAGCATCCTCACGTAGCCCCCCTTCTGGCTGTCCAGATGGGAGAGAGCGGTGTGCAAGACCTGGGAGACCGCATCGTCCGTGGACCTGTTCGGACGGTATGCGAACTGCAACGGGTCCATGTTCTGAGGGAGGAAGGCGCAGATGTGATTCTTCACCAGCCTCTCAAAGCATTTCATGACTACCGAGGTAAGGGCCACCGGACGGTAGTCATTCAGACAGGCTGGGGAGGCATTTTTTGGTACCGGTACAATGATGGATTTTTTGAAGCAGGCAGGGACCACGGACTTGTCCAGGGAGAGGTTGAATAATGTAGTGAGCACTGGAGCTAGCTGCGTAGCACAGGACTTGAGTACTCGCCCCGAGATGCCATCGGGGCCTGCAGCTTTTCTCGTGTTCACCCGTGTCAGAGCCCTCCTCACGTCGTGCTCGGACAGCGAGAATGTGTGCACATTCCTCCCTTCAGCTTCGGTAGCCAGCCCGCTGGCGGTATTGTCGATATTGTCGGTGTTGCCCCTCCAGAAACGAGCGTAAAAGGAGTTCAGGTCGTCAGCTAGGGAGGTGCCGGCACATGCGGATGAGGAAGGGGTGCTCCGGTAGTTGGTTACAATCCGTAACCCCTGCCACAGGCTTCTGGTGTCCTGCTGCTCCATCTGTAACTCCATCTTGTCCCTGTACCTTCTCTTTGCGTCCTTCACCGCCCTTCGCAGTCGGTAGGACTCTGCCTTGTAGACGTCCATGTTTCCTGATGCCAGGCCCGAGTTGTAGGCAGCGGTGCGAGCATTCAGGGCCACACGAACAGACCTGTCTACCCAGGGTTTTTGGTTCGGAAAGGTGCTTACCCTTACCGTGGGGACGATGTTGTCGGTTACTGTTGCGATGAAGTCCGTGACTGCTTCCGCGAACTCACTGACGTCACTGGAACTTGCGTCGAACATATTCCAGTCAACATCACTCAGTGCATCTTGCAGCATGGCCTCTGACTGGTCGGACCACCGCTTTACGTCCCTCGTCTCTACCGCTTCCCGAACTATCCTCTGTTTATACTCCGGCAACAGGAAAATGGCAACGTGGTCAGATTTTCCTAGGGGAGGGAGTGAAGCGGCCTTGTAGCCTTTTCTGAACGGTGTGTAGCAGTGGTCCAAAGTTGCTGCCTGTCCCGCTGAGTTACTCCAGCATTTTGTGCCTCAGCCGTGTCCTTCCAAAATACAGACTTCATGTTACCTGCCCTATCTGAAGGGAGAGAACACTCGATCACTGTTATACGGCAATCGCTCTATTTACCGGGCGGGTCTGGGTCTCTCTGATCAGTGTCTAGTTCACTTTATTCTGACCTACAGGCAGAAACTAAAAGCTGCTAAGCCTGTGGTCAGAACAATGAAAAGGTGGACAAGCGAGGGCATTGAGAACATACAATCCTGCTTTAACTGCACGGATTGGAATGTGTTCAGGGAAGCAACCACAAGCCTCGATGAGTATACGGACACTGTATCATCATATGCCAGCTTTTGCGACAGTTGTATTCCAACTATGACCCGGATATGGTTCAACACCTACACACTTGGTCTAGTCAACAATAAAAAGACAGCAGGTCGAGAGGCTTTTCAGAAGACAACAAAGCAGGAAATCTACAGGACCTGACAATGTTTCCACCTCTACTCTTAAGCACTGTGCCGAACAGCGGGCACCAGTCTATACAGACATTTTCAACCAGTACCTGCACACATGTACTTTCCCTGCCTCCTTCAAAGTCTCCACTATTGTCCATGTACCCAAAAAGGGAAGGATTATTTGTCTTAATGACTACAGGCCGGTCGCACTGACCTCTGTTATCATGAAGACACTCGAAAGGCTTGTGCTTGTCAAGCTGAAAAATATCACGATTCCCCTGCTAGATCCTATGCAGTTTGCATATCGGGCCAATAGATCTGTGGATGATGCAGTCAACCTGGGCCCGCACTTCATCCTACAGCACCTAGACCGCCAGGGGACCTATGCGAAGATCCTGTTTGTTGATTTTAGTTCTGCATTCAACACCATTGTGCCAGATCTACTACACTCCAAACTTTCCAAGTTGACTGCACCTGAACCCCTGTCGGTGGATCACCAGCTTCCTGACAGACAGGAAGCAGCATGTGAGGCTGGGAAAGCACATCTCGGACCCGCAAACACTCAGCATAGGAGCACCGCAAGGCTGCATACTCTCTCCTCTCCTCTACTCTCTCTACACCAACAACTGCACCTCCACAGACACCTCTGTCAAGCTTCTCAGGTTTGCGGACGACATAACCCTGATTGGACTGATCCAGGATGGCGTGGAATCTGCCTACAGACAGGAAGTGTCACAGCTGGCGTCCTGGTGCCATAGTAACAACCTGGAGCTCAATGCACTTAAGATAGTGGAATTGATTGTAGACTTTAGGAGAGCCTCCTCTCACCCCACTGACCATCAACAACACCACAGTCACATCTGTGGAGTGTTTTAAGTTCCTGGGAACCATCATCTCCAAGGACCTTAAGTGGGGGGCTACCATCAACTCTACAGTCAAAAAGGCACAACAGAGGATGTACTTCCTACGGCAGCTGAGGAAGCACAATCTGCCACAGGCAATGATGGTCCAATTCTACACGGCCATCTGTTCTCACCTTCTCCATCATGGTCTAGTTTGGCTCGGCCACCAAGCACGACACCTGGAGGCTGCAGCGAATCGTCCGATCAGCAGAGAAGGTTATTGGCTGCAACCTTCCCTCCATTGATGAACTGTACACTGCAAGGGTCAGGAAGAGAGCGGGCAAGATCATCTCTGACCCCTCTCACCCTGGCCACAAACTCTTTGAATCACTTCCCTCTGGAAGGCGACTCCGGACTGTCAAAGCTGCCACAGCCAGACATGAAAACAGTTTTTATCCACGAGTATTTGCTCTACTCAACAGCCCAAAAACTGTAGCCTCCCTTTGATCTGATATTTTGTTGGTTCACATGCTTGATCAATGGTGTTTAATCATTAATGTTTTATTATTATTAATGTTTAGTGTTTTCTGAGTCATTCGTAACTGTCACTGTATGTCATGTTGTTACTTGTGAGCGGAGCACCAAGGCAATTTCCATGTATGTGAATACTTGGCCAATAAACTTAAACTTACTTAAACTTACTATCTTAGACTTAAACTGAATATGGCTATGAGGATGCTCATGGATAAAATTGTGTTTTTGTTTAAAGTGAACTTTCCCCCGAGAGATTCCTATGTCATGAGTATTCTCCCTTTCCATCCGAGTAAGAGCTCTTTTCTGTTTACTCCTTGTGCCTGATTCCATATAGTATTTATTAGGAATAGTTGAGGAAGATAGAATAAATGATAAATAGGCCATGTTAAGAAGGAAGAATTGCAAACCAGGTACAGCATTTTAAAATGTGTTTATTCTTTGTTAACGGAGAAAAAACTAATCTTTTTAAGGAAACAGCTGAAGAAATGTTTTCAGCTTTTCTTTACCAAGTTGAATACAGTTTTGTGTGTGAGACGATATGAATGTTTCCTCCATTCTAGAAGCAAGTTTTTGTTTTCATTCACGTGCTATACAATAATTTAGTAGATTTTAGTGACATGATTGGCCTTGAAAGTATTGTATTGCATCCAAATCCATGACAGTTAAGTAAATATGTGCTGATAGGAACAATGAAATTACTCTCTGGAATTTTTCTCTTTACTTCAAAGAATGTTGCTATTGTAAACATGTTGCAATTATACTTTGGGTTATGATTTCCCCCTCCCTTTGTTAACCCACGTACAAATTCAATTGGATCACCTAGTTTAAGGCATGTTCAGAGTTTATTTTTAAAAGTAACCGCACGCATGATGTTCACTTTGAAATATTTCAAATGAAAGCAGTTCCAAGTTTAATCTCGATTATAATTTTAAACCTTGAAATCATATTGAATTTATTGGCAAGTCATTGGAAGGTCATATTAGGCAATACTTGGGCTACACTGTAAACCAAAATTCTTTCACAATCATAGTACATTTGTCTCTCGCTTGAATATAGAATTCTACATTATGGGCATAGTGTAAGAAGAGCTCCTTTGTTAATGAATCAGCTATATGTGGACGTACTAATTATTTGTTGGGCACATTGTATATCGAAGTTCCAAGAATACAGTTTGCTGAAGACAGTCTGAAGAAGGGTCTTGACCCGAAACATCACCCATTCCTTCTCTCCAGAGAAGCTGCCTGTCCCACTGAGTTACTCCAGCATTTTGTGCCTAATACAGTTTGCTAGCTTTTGGAAGAGTGTGACAGAGAGTTATCCATTACATTGAATGTTTATAAACACATGAAACCACCAAGAACACAGGTTATTAAGCTCCTTGCCTCTTCCACATGTAGTTCCATATTTAGTTATGCCTGAAACTCTTTTCCCTCGTACTCATAGTGTGCTAAATGTTCCCTGCTGTAGTGTGTCTTAGGCCATGTTCATTGGTGCAGTCGCTCACAGTAAGGGTATCATGGGAAGAAGGCAGGGTAATCGGATAGATCAGCCATGATTGAATGGCAGAGTAAACTTGATGGGCCGAATGGGCTAATTCTGCTCCTAGAACATATGAACTTATGAAATGTTGATGCACAGTAATTTTTGGCAACATCCAGTTATTCCATCACATATGTAATCATGCTGAAAAATTCATTAAAATGTTCTTTTTGGACAACACATGAATGGCCACAAGTGATAATGTGGAGTCCTACCAAGTACAATGTACTTTCTGCTTAATTTGTCTATCTCAAGTATTTCCTTAATTAAATCACAGCATGTAGAGTCTGTATGAAAGTTTAATAGAAGGAAAGATGATAAAGTTAACCTGCTGGGTATTCCAGTACAACTGTAAAAAACATTGGAATGCCGGGGTGTATTGTCATGTTTGTAGTGGTGTGGGTGTAATAGATGAAGGGTGGAAATCCATTGATTACATGACTGCTTGAACTGTGTTTTATTTTAAATGATAATCTTGAATAGGGAGCAGAAGAGGTAAAAGGTTATGAAAGGTTTTCAGATCAATTGTTGGCTTGTTTTCCATTTCCTTTCCTTGAATGGAGAATCTAGCATTGTTCTCTGATGCAGCAGAGTTTGGATGTCATGTAAGTAAAGAGTAAAAGACAACTAAGATTGACACAAAATGGTGGAGTAACTCAATGGGACAGGCAGCATCTTTGGTGAGAGGAATGTGTGACATTTGGGTGCAGGACCCTTCTTCAGACTTGTGGAGAGAAGGAATGATATTGCCCTGAAATGTCACACCTTCACATTTCCTTATCTATCTATCTCCCTTCCCCACCACCTGACATCAGTCTGAAGAAGGGTCTCGACCCGGCGTCACCCATTCCCTCACTCCAGAGATGCTGCCTGCCCCGCTGAGTTTCTCCAGCATTTTGTGTCTATCTTTGGTTTAATCCAGCATCTGCAGTTCCTTCCTACACAGGACGGATTTACCGGCTGCTGTGGGGCATCAAGCCATGTGGGAACACTGTTTGCAGCTGCATTTCTGACTTGTGAACTGTTTGTGTTACGGATGGTTCACAGGAATAAAACCTTGCCGTAACCTGGGGAGGACCTGTAGATTGTTGGTTCACAGGATTGAACACAACACAAAAAATAGTAGGGGAAGAAAGTCTGTTAGGAAAGGTAATGGTCTTACTAAACAAAAAAACATTATTTGCACAACATAATAGCCTGGAATACTGTGGAATGATGATATAAATCTTAAACAACCTCTGTACTATGCCAAGTTGGAAACAAATGCTGACAAGTTTGGACAAGTAATGAAACTTACTTAAATGTTAAATTAAAATTGCTTATAATTTGATGCTTTTGGATTTATGTCAGCATACAATGTAATAATTGAACCAGTATGTTTATATGAAGATTTGAAAGAGTGGCCTTCAGATATGTTACTGTTTAGAAATGTGGCCTATGACCAGAAGTTAATGAGACTCTTGGTTTACCTCTATTTGCAATCATTAACTGCTAACTAATGGACATAATGGCAGCGATAATCTGTGTTTTAAAGATAATGACTAGTATAGTACTCTAGTTTCAGTACTTTTTCTAAACTTCAGCTGAGGCCTAAGCCACAGCTGATGATAGATGGCAAATGCATGTGGTGCAGTTATGGACCTTTCTGTTCTGCTGTTCGTGACAGAATAAACTGTCTAGAATACAGCAAAGTGAGAAATCTTTGACTAGGATTCATTGTAAAAAGCATTCATTAAGGGTTTGCCATGTTGGAAAAAAATGAATGACGATTGGACTTGGCCAAAATCAAGCACTGAACCTCACCAGTAGACTTTTGCACGCAGTATTTCCACGTGGGAGATGTTTTGCTGGTGAAAGCATCTGACATAGTTATTGGGATGGAGGGTGGACAGGGTTATTGCTTATTGTTTCAGTTTAGCGATAATGTGAGGTAATTGAACAGACCATTTCTACATCACCAGTTTTGAAATAATTCAAATACCTTTTTTTTGCAATAATCAGAGATATATCTGGATATTGCAGTTAAAAGTATAACATTGGTTTAAATACATAAATAAAATGTTAGTTGTATTAATTTCAAAAGAGTTATATTGAATGTTACAGTCAATGATTCGATATCCAGAAAATATGACTACATTTTTGGTTAGGAAATTGATCTTTTTTTTTTTTTTTTTTTATTTTATTAGAAGTAAGCACAGTCATATGGCACCAAAGTGCCTAATATATATTTTCATAATACATTTTATGTACAACTTCTTTTTTTTTTTTTGTTACATTGAAAAAAGATGAGAATAAGAAAAAGAGGTTAGATAGTAAAGGATAGAAAAATGTGAAATATATAGTGTGTGAAGAAAGAAAACGAGTAAATGAAGAAAGTTGAGAGAGAAAATAGTGAAAAGAAAAGGAGATCATTATTTATAGTCTTGACCAACCCTCGTCCAGTCCTGAAACAGTTATTTTTTACAATTGTGTTACACCATATGATTCCAAAAAAACGACGAATGGAGACCAACTCGTTATGAATTGGTCTGATTTATCCATTAGGAGGAATCGCATTTCCTCAAGGTGAGCAGTGTCCAACATACTTGCAATCCACATTTTAAGCGTTGGTATTGATGTACCCTTCCAAAATTTAAGTATTAATTTTTTTGCTATTATTAAACCATAATTAAGGAATAGATTTTGAGATGTGTTCAATTTATTCCCATCTTCCATTACACCAAATATAATCATTTCAGTATTAGGTTCCATTCTTGTCTTGAATAATTTTGTAAGTATTTCAAAAATATCATTCCAAAATCTATAAAGTTTTATGCAGGAAACTAAGGAGTGTGTTATAGTTGCCTTTTGGGCTAGACATTTATCACAAGTGGCGGATATATTTGGATAAAATTTGTTCAATCTTGTTTTTGAATAATATAATCTATGTACAATTTTAAATTGTATTAGATTATGTCTTACATTAATTGAACATTTGTGAATATATATCAGGTATTTTTCCCATTTAACCTTCGTAATTTTTATCATTAATTCCCGTTCCCACTCTTCTCTAAGTACCTCTGTCGATGGTAGGTCTATATTTAGAATACTATTATATAAATAGGATATTAATTTTTGTGAGTCAGCTTCAATATTCATTGCTTCTTCCAATAAGTCAGGAGTTACTTTTTGATATCCTTGTATATATTTTTTCACAAAGTCGCAAATCTGAAGATATTTAAAATATTGATTGTCTTTTTCAATTTAAATTTTAATTGTAGTTGTTGGAATGATAGTAGGTTTCCTGTTTCGTACATATCCCTGATCCTTCTAATTCCGAGACTTTCCCATTGGTTATATGTCTTATCAATAAGAGATGGTTTAAATAAAGGGTTATTCGCAATTGGCATTAACAGTGATAGATTTCTTAATTTTAAAGATAATTTTATTTGTTTCCAAATTCTTATTGTACCATATATAATTGGGTTCTTCTTATATATTGTGTTATTCAGTTTTTTGGGGGAAAAGAGGATCGTTCCTATATTACAAGGATGACAATCCTCCTTCTCCATTTTTATCCATTCTGTCTGTTGTGTAGAACTATCCAACCAATAAATCATATTCTTAATATGCACTGCCCAGTAATAATACATAAAATTCGGAAGTGAAAGTCCCCCGACCTCTTTTGGTTTACATAAGTGTTTTTTTGTGATTCTATGTGATTTATAGTCCCAAATATAATTTGTAATGTTAGAGTCTAATTTTTAAAAAAAATATTTTGGTATATATACCGGTATAGACTGAAATAGGTATAGTAATTGTGGTAGGAAGATCATTTTTATTGCATTTATTCTACCTAATAATGATAAGGGAAGTGTTTTCCAAAATTTAATCTGTGTATTAAGTTTATTTAATAAAGGTATGAAATTAGCATTGAATAATGCTTTATATTTTCTAGTAATCTGAATACCCAAATATTTAAATTTTTCTGTTGCGATTTTAAAGGGGAACTTCAGTAAGTGTGTAGGTTCTTGAGGTTTTAATGTCATGATTTCGCTTTTGTTCCAGTTTATTCTATATCCAGAAAAAGACCCAAATTCCTCTATTAAGTTTAATAAATTTGGTATGCTCGTTTGTGACTTTGTAATATATAAAAGTATATCGTCTGCATATAATGAGATTTTATTCTTTGAGTCCCTGGTATTATAGCCCTGAATATTCGGATGAATTCTTATACTTTCAGCCAGAGGTTCTATCATAAGGGCAAATAGCAGGGGTGATAGTGCACATCCCTGCCTATTACCCCTTGATAGTTGAAATTTTTTGAGATAACATGTTATTAGTTAAAATTCTTGCCATCGGTTTATCATATAATAATTTTACCCATGTTATAAAATTCTCTCCCATGTTAAATTTTTGTAGTACTTTATATAAATATTGCCACTCTACCTGATCAAATGCTTTCTCTGCATCCAAAGAAATAATTGATATATCTTCTTCCTCTACTTTATGCGAGTACATTATATTAAACAGACGTCTCAGATTATTAAATGAGTATCTTTTAGGTATAAACCCCGTTTGATCAGGGTTTATCAGTTTACTAATATATTTGCTTAATCTACTTGCTAAAATCTTTGCTAAAATTTTCTGATCTGTATTTAAAAGTGATATAGCTCTGTACGAGCCCGGATCTTCTAAATCTTTATCTTTTTTTTGAATAAGCGTAATAGTTGATTCTGTTAGTGTTTCAGGTAGTTTGTTTTCTTTAAAAGCATGGGAGTATAAATTAAATAAATAAGGGGCCGTTATCTCCTGAAATTTTTTATAAAATTCATTATTAAAACCATCTGGTCCCGGTGTCTTACCATTTTTCAGCGATTTTATTGTTTCACTTATTTCTTTGATTGTAATTTGAGCTCCTAGTTCCTCTTGTTCCAAAGGGTCCAGTATTGGAAGATTACAGTTATCTAGAAATGTTTTTATTTTACTATCTTCTATTTTAATTTTAGATGTATATAAGTTTTGGTAAAATTGGGCAAATCTATTATTAATATCTTTAGGTAATATTAGTAATTCGCCTTTCTCTGATTTAATTTTGGTTATAGTATTTTCCCTTTCTTGTTTTTTCAATTGGCGAGCTAAAAGTTTATGTGGCTTGTCACCAAACTCAAAATGTTCCTGTTTTGTAATTTGGAATAGTCTTATTACTCTTGCCGATAAAATTCGATTAAGTTTAAATTTCAGTAATACTATCTTATTGTGTTTATCTGTCGTGGAATCTTTGGCATTATCCAACTCTAACTGTCTGATTTCTTGTTCTAACAACAATTGTTCTGTCTTATTCTTTTTATTTTGAAAACTTTGGTATGAAATTATAATTCCTCTCATAAATGCCTTAAAAGTTTCCCATAATAAAGAAGGCGAAGTACCTGGTATATCATTTGTATCGAAAAAAAGTTTCATTTGTTGTTTTAAATATTGATATCCTTGCACGTCATTTAAAATATGTGTATTAAACCTCCAAAAAAAATTTTTACCCGGCATTCCCTCAAATTTTACTGAGAATGTCAACGGAGAATGATCTGAGATACTACTAATGTGGTATGTTGGGTTGTTTGTATAAGGCATTAATTTCATGTCCACTAAAAAATAATCAATTCTTGAATAAGTTTTATGCACCGGAGAGTAAAACGAGTATTCCCTTCCAACTGGATTAGCAGATCTCCATACATCTATTATATTAGTATTTTTTATATATGTATTTAGAAGTTCGCTAGTTTTAGATTTTAAATTACTCTTCTTTTGTTTTGATGACTTATCTAGATATGAATCTAAAACACAGTTAAAGTCCCCCCCTATTATCACATTTTGGTAATTAAACTCTGATATTATATCAATAATTTTATCAAAAAATTGGGGGTTATCAAAATTCGGAGCATAAATATTTATCAAAGTTAGTGGGGTTGCATAAATTTCACCCGAGACTATAGTATACCTTCCCTCTTTATCTGATATAGTATTCTTTAATTTAAAAGGAATACCTTTCCTAATAAGAATAGCTGTACCCCTAGATTTAGAAGTAAATGAGGAGTAGTATGTTTGGCCTATCCAATTCGCCTTTAATCTTATTTGTGTTTGTTGTTTCATGTGGGTCTCCTGCAAAAACATTATGTCGCTTTTCAACGATTTTAGTTGGGCAAAAATTTTACCCCTCTTAATTGGTTCGTTGGCACCCCTTATATTCCAACTACAAAATGTAATTCCTCCATTCTTTATTTGTCTATCGTCTTGCATTGTAATCAGGGTAATATTCCTGAATCATATGGTGCAACCAAATACCTCAGAATTTTAGGACTTGGGTGGTCATCCCGGTTCATTAGATTTATATTGCATCTCCTTCTTGTAAAGTGCCTTAGAAAAAGAAAAAAAGAATGTGATATACAATTACTTTCAAAAAAATTAAACAGATAAAAATTGTGCTTTAAAAAAAAAAGGTGCTATTAAGGTATCTAAGGGAAGATACCTTAAGGACGAATAGCCATCAATGATGGCAAAAAATGTATCGACCTCCGTGATGTTGTTATACATTGAGCTCCTCCCCCTTGGTGAATCCTCATAAAAAGTTACATACCGTTTCATATTTTGTCTTTTCTTATATGAGTTTATCAAACCAGTGAGTGACAGCCGAGAGAAAAAATAAAAAATTTAAAAAAAAAAGTTACCAGGAAGAGACATAAAGAGTAAAAAAAACCCCAAAACAAATATAGAACACAACATATACACGATTTTATATAAGTATATATGTCCTTCCAATTATCCAATCTTAGTCTAATCTAAACTTTCCAATATATATCCCCCCAGGATTCTTACATAATATCCCTTTCTATAACTACCATACATCATACAGGCCGGTACCAAAGGGTTAACTACCGTACAGGCAGGTGCCAAGGGGTTAAACTACTATGATCAACTACTAATAGTGCAACTTCAGTGGTTTCCATGCATTGTTGAGAAACTTGAAGTTATGTGGAATAGCATCTTTAATTTTGATGAATGAAATAGTTAACTGCAAATGTTTTAAAATGTAATAGAATTGAAGGAGCTCTACAATGACAAATGTTCTGGAAAAGGATCTGTTTGCAGCCAAACTACTAATCTATATCTATATTACTAAAAGTCCACTTCCTGTTGTTCTGTATATTGATTTAAAAAAAAACGCTGCCACTTACGAGGTGGAATATTGCGCTGGGGGACCAGCCCTCCCGTGTGATGCTGGGACCCAACGGGTCCCACTTAGTCTAGTATCTATCTATCTATATTACTAAAAGTCTGGTCTAGACCACTTCCTGTTGTTTTATATATTGATGTTAGAAAAAACGCTGCCACTTATGGCTGTGATTTTTGGCCATCTTACTCAGAGTCCCCCTCAGCTGTGCAGGACAAGAGGATTTTTCCCATTGATGAAAAATAAAAGAGTTATGAGTGTTTAAAAAATGTTGAGATTCTCTCTCCTGAAGGCCACACCCCTTCCGGAGGGACTATAAAACCCGGAAGTGTTGAGTGCCTCAGTCAGTCTCTGCAAGATGGGGGAGCGAGAGGGCCACGTCTCTCAGTCTGAGCTGTGAATAACACTGAACACATGCCTACTAAACTGTTAGTGTGGTTTTACTGACCTTGAGTGCACTTAATGTGGTTTGAAAATGAAAATTTGGTTGGTTTGAAATAAAACACAGCAAATGGCTGTTGGTGGTTGTTGGCTTGACGTGAAGCACTGCAAATGGCTGTTGGTGGTGGTTGGCTTGAAGTGAAGCACTGCAAATGGCTGTTGGTGGTGGTTGGCTTGAAGTGAAGCATTGCAAATGACTGTTGGTGGTGGTAACTTGACAACTTCCTGTTTGCACTGTATATTGATTTTAGATAAAACGCTACCACTTGCGGCTGTGATTTATGGCCATCTTACTCAGTCCCCCTCCGCTCATCAGGTACAGAGGATTCTTCCCATCAATGAAAAATAAAAGTGTTATTAGTGTTTAAAAAATGTTGAGAATCTCTCCTGTCAATCATGCCATGAATGCCACGCCGCTTCCGGTGGGAGGGGGGAGGGATTATAAAACCCGGAAGTGTGGGTGTGGCTCGGTCTCTGCAAGATGGGGGAGGGAGAGGTCACGACTGTCTGAGCTGTGAATCAACTGTACACACTGAATGTCTACTGAACTGTGAGTGTGGTATTTATGTGGTGTTTTGTGTGGTTTTATGGTGGTTTTATGGTGGTTTCACCCTGCTTGAAATGGTATGAAACTGCGTTTGAATGTGATGGCCTTGCACCCAGCATGAAATGGTATGAAACTGCGTTTGAATTTGGTGGCCTTGCACCCTGCATGAAATGGTATGAAACTGCACTTGAATTCGTTGGCCTTGCACCCTGCTTGAAGTGGTATGAAACTGCACTTGAATTCTGTGGCCTTGCACCCTGCTTGAAGTGATAGGAAACTGCACTTGAATTCGCTGGCCTTGCCACCCTGCTTGAAGTGATAGCAAACTGCACTTGAATTCTGTGGCCTTGCACCCTGCTTGAAGTGATAGGAAACTGCACCTGAATTCGGTGGCCTTGCACCCTGCTTGAAGTGGTGTGAAACTGCACTTGAATTTGGTGACTGCACCCTGCTTGAAGTAGTAAGAAACTGCACGAATTTGGTGGCCTTGCACCCTGCTTGAAGTAGTAAGAAACTGCACGAATTTGGTGGCCTTGCACCCTGCTTGAAATGGTAGGAAACTACATTTGAAGTTGGTGGCCTTGCGCCCTGCTTGAAATGGAATTTCAAGGAATAGCCGTGAGTCAACTGCCAGCCCACCAGCCGTGAGTGAGTGAGCTGCCAGCACATCAGGCTTGAGTGACTGAGCCGCGAGCCCAATAATCCATTTGGCCCACAGACCATACTAGCCCTCTGGAAGCCAGTCCCTTCAGCCCACAACACACATACTAGCGCTACAGAAAGCCGCCCCCCCCCCCCCCCCCCCCCCCACTGGCTACCAATATTGGAATTGGTGGAGAGGTGGAATATTGCGTTGGGGGACCAGCCCTCCCGTGTGATGCTGGGACCCAATGGGTCCTACTTAGTTAACTATATAAAAGCATGAGTTTAGTGTATGTTTACAGAGTATGTAGGTGTAAGGCTTATTAACTGTCTGATGCACACTGTAAAATCATGGCATGCAACTTCAAAACAAACTTGCAGAATAGTTATTCGGCATAAACAAATGTTTTTTGTAGGCTGTCAAAGTAAGTTATGATGTTTGAGAAATTACATATGTTTGGATTCAATGTAGATTTTCACAGAATTATCCCACATACTCAGAAGAACATGCAGGGAGAGACGGAGAATCCTTTTGTGCTTGAATACTATTTACCCGAGATGAACAAAAAAAAAGTTGATGTTCAAAGTAGGGGAAAAGGAGAAACTAAATAAATATAAATACTAGCGTGTAGCTTCACTTTAGTGTTTTTGTTGTCATTGCTGAGACATGAATTTATACGTCAATGACTCCACTGGTGGGGACCTGCCATCTGCAGGAAATCAACTGGCTGAAGAGATTAAATGGCAGATATCACAGGTTTGTTATTATAGTGCTATTAGTCTGAGCATGTAGCTAATTATGCCTTTAAGAAAGTTTTGCACAGAGCTAAGCCGGGCCACTTGTGTACTGCTTGTTAACTGACAATGATATATGTATATAGTTTTGAGCCGTATCATTGGATCTCATGGTTTAAAGGACTTGACACAGCATATGAAGGTAGATAAAAATGCTGGAGAAACTCAGCGGGTGAGGCAGCATCTATGGAGCGAAGGAATAGGTGACGTTTCAGGTCGAGACCCTTCGTCAGACTGATGTGGGGGTGGGGGTGGGGGGGGGGGGCGGTGAGAAGAAGAAAGGAAGAGGCAGAGACAGTGGGCTGTGGGAGAGCTGGGAAGGGGAGGGGAAAGAGGGAGAAAGCAAGGACTACCTGAAATTGGATGTCAATGTTCATACCGCTGGGGTGTAAACTACCCAAGCAAAATATGAGGTGCTGCTCCTCCAATTTGCAGTGGGACACTCTGGCCATGGAGGAGGCTCAGGACAGAAAGGTCAGATTCGGAATGGGAGGGGGAGTTGAAGTGCTAGGATATGCACTAGATATGCTAGGATAGTGGCACAGGACATGATTCTGCTGTTTGAAATCATCCCTCGCGGTTCCCAGTCACTTGTGCTCATGTGCATAGGATGGTATGCTCATGTGCATAGGATCTTGGTAATGGGTCTGTCCCACTTAGGCAACTTTTTTAGGCGACTGCAGGAGACTATGCAGTCGCCACATGGTCGCCGCATGTTCGCGGGTGGTTGCCGGGGAGTCGCCTTCATGGTCGTGAGGAGTTCCCGCATTCTGGGACCAGAATGAAGCCGCCATAGAGAGTAGCGAGAATTCTTGTGCCGTAGGTGGGTCGCCAGGAGGTCCCAGTGGGTTGCAAGGAGGTCGAAGGTTCTCGTAGGTTGTAGCCGGTAGCTACCGGAAAAAAACCATAAGCGGTAGTTACCGCCGGTAATGTTAAATGCCCGCTGAGCTTCACAGCCGTGTATCTCTGGCTTCTTAAAGGTTGTCTCCACTCTTTCTCCCCCCTTCTCCTCCCCCTCTCCCCCCTCTTTTAAAGGACTTACCGTACACTGTGCTTAGCCATCTTAATTACAGCGCCAACCTTCCTGTTCATCACGATGTGTGTCTGTATCACCTTGGCTTTGCATTGTGTGAATATCACTCGGATAGCACTCCCCCGCTTGCCCTGTCCCCCGCCTGCATAACGCCGTTCCACTTGCCGGTTTTTCAGGCGACTGCTGGCAACTTGACAGTCGCCGGCAGTTGCCTGAAAAATCGGCTAAGTGGGACAGGCCCATTACTCTTCACTGGGAGTTAGGCAGTGAAGTGAAGTGTAGTGAAACCTCTGCATGAGTTAGTTTATTGTCTTGAGGCCCATGCCCTTGGTTTGATCTATCAGAAGATGAAGCTAGGAGTGTAATTTTGTCAAGGTCTGTAGTGGATATGTTTATGCTCTTTTGAAATGTCTCTGAATACCAAAGCAACTTTTAAAAAGTAAAAATGATGCAAATGTTTTTAAACGTGTGTGAAAATTAAAAGGAAAAACATTAAAATATCAACAAATTAATACAACCATTTGCACAAAATAGACAGGAAAAAAGACACGCCTTTTCAATTCTCTAGGCCATGAATGAGATGACCATCGAACAGTATAGCAGAGGGACAGGCCCTTCGGTCTACAGTGTGTGCCGAACATGATGCGAAGACCAATTATTATCTGCCTGCACATAATCCATATCCCTCCATTCCCTCCATCTTCACTTGCCTATCCCAAAGTCTCTTAAATGCAGCCAATGTATCTGCTTCACAAACCGCCTTTTACAAATAGAAGATAGAAACAAAATGCTGGAGTGACTCAGCGGGACAGGCAGCATCTCTGAAGAGAAGGAATGGGTGACGTTTTGGTTAGTATATGGAGTTCAATCACTGTGGAAAGTTTTGGACTTGAAATAAGTTCACTTGTTCCTGGACAATATGTGTGAGAACAAATGAATATCAGTAGGTACACAAAAATGCTGGAGAAACTCAGCGGGTGCAGCAGCATCTATGGAGCGAAGGAAATAGGCAACGTTTTGGGCCAAAACCCTTCTTCAGACTGATAGGGGGTGAATATCTGTGATTCCCTGCCATACTATGGCCGATATGATTTTCCACATTGTGTTTCTGTTTTTTGCTACCCTGCCACACATACATTGGGATTACATTTTCTTTTCTTGGGTAGAGGATCCAAAGCACCTCTTGGCTCAGGCACCAATATTTATTGAATGGTCATTTTAGAACATATTCTGGGAAACTAGAATTAAGTTCAAAGGAAATTTGAAAACTGCCATTTCACGAAATTTGATGCACACATCTTGCATTATTCTGAAATTTAAGTTGCTTTTTTATTTTTAATTTGTTTTTATTACAGATTGAAATGGTCCAAGGGCAGATAACTGCCTGACATATTGGTCCAGAACCATAACTGAAACTGAATGATGGGACGTAGCCTTTAATCAAATCTCTATACTCCAAAAGACTACAAGGAGCAATGTTATTTTAGCTGCAAAAAATAATATCAGTTGGTAATTGATTGAAATAGGGCTTTGGAATGTTAGGAGCTTTATGAATTTAGGTCTTTAGTTCTGTAATTAGATTACAGTCCAGATGTGTGGGAAAGATTTTATGTCACACTTATGGAGGGATGAAATCACAGTTGAGTGAAATTGTGTTTCATTTTGAGCACAGCAATCTTTAGAGGAGATTATGTTATGGATAACAATATGTATGGATGATTGTACTTTAATTTGTAAAATTATAAATGTCGCCAAAATGGTTTTCTTAATAATAGCTCACAAAATATATAGATATAGATATAGATAGCCAGCTGTGACACTTCCTATCTGTAGGCAGATTCTGGTTCAGTCCAAACAGGGTTGTGTCGTCCACACACTTGAGAAGCTTGACAGAGGTGTCTGTGGAAGTACAGTCGTTGGTGTAGAGAGAGAAGAGGAGAGGAGAGAGTAGGCAGCCTTGCGGTGCTTCTATGCTGAGCATTTGCGGGTCCGAGATGTGCTTTCCCAGCCTCACTTGCTGCTTCCTGTCTGTCAGGAAGTTGGTGATCCACTGACAGAGGGGTTCAGGCGCAGTCAACTCGGAAAGTTTGGAGTGTAGTAGCAATTTCAAATTTAAAGTTAAATATAATTAAAAAAACTATTTGATAACATTTAGGTGGCTGATTAGTGTGTCTGGCCAATTAATGGGTGGCAGCAGTGCGAAATACTCAAAGGGAAAATATAAATCTTCACTTTTTTTAAAGCCGAATGGAATATGTTTGTACAAGTTCCACCGAGGCTGCGTTATGGCTAGGCCTGATTTTAGCTTTACCTACATTAATAATAGTGTTAGCCCTTTCCATACTTTTAATTATTTTTATCCTGATGGGTCTGATGTTTCAAGAGTCAAGAGAGTTTTATTGTCATATGTCCCGGATGGGACAATTAAATTCTTACTTGCCGCAGCACAACAGAATATGTAAATATGCAAACATAGTACATAACGGGAGAAGAGAAAAAAAAGTTCAATAAATAACAAATATAGTGAGTTGAACATTCTTTGCTCCTGTTTGTTTCCAGACTTTCTGTGCTATTGATTGAGGATTGGGAGTTCTCTTTACTGATACTGAGAGCTTAATTATGCTTTGCAATTTACATTAGTCACTTGATCCAGCTCTACTTCATCTTTCCTTTCCTATAAACCAATCTTCTGTGATGCGCTTTCAACTGTGATCAATAATGGGTTCAATCGATCCCCAAAGTACTTGGCGTATTCTTCACCCCCCATGATTACTGAAAGCTCCCTTTGTGCTACACTCTGCGACACACTTAACACGACTACATTTGTGTTGATGACTGCCTTCTACACCTGAAACAATTTTTTTGCAGCTAGAATTCCCTTCCTTCTCCATTACTCAACAGGGCTGTTTATCAGATAATCCGTTTATCGTTAATTCCTTAAAGCCCTCTTAATCCTCTCATGACAATCTATCCTCCTTCAGCTATTTTTCTCACCAGTTTCCATTTTCACCAGACTGGTGTCCTCTATCTACATGTACACTGACTCCAGCACCAAATTGATGCCTTCTCTACTCTTATAACAATCCACTTCACTTTTCCAATTTGCTTACGTAATTTAGCAAGTTGATGCCTTCCCCCCGTGAAGCTGTGCAGATCTAACAGCCTATTGTTCATGTTTAGAACTGTAAATATAACTATTAATTGCCTCAATATTCTGTCCATGGCTTCAAATGCTATGCAGGGCTCTCGCTTAACTTTTTTTCCCTGTTGCCAGCTGGGCAATCTAGGCACCTTTTTAGGTCGCCAAATGACAGTTTTGGTGGTCATTTAAGACGGCTTGCATGGCACGTGCGATAATGTGCTCGGACGAAGTGCGTAGTTACCAGTCAGAATTATGGTCAATGAAGCATTCACATATTATTTCTGCTTCAAATAAAGTCACAAACATTTTCACCAATCAAGACGATATATACTACAATGACATGCAGCAAAATTACAATAAAGTATCTCATCTCCTTTTACACTTTGCAATTAATGCAATTTCTATTTTTTCTTTCCACTTCCAAACAAAATTCTGGTTGGATTATTCAGCGTACGATCAACCTCAGTGAGACCAAGTGCAGGCTTGGCGATTGCTTCGCACAACACCTACACTCAGTTCGCAATAACCAACCTGATTTCCCGGTGGCTCAGCACTTTAACTCTTCCCCCCCACCCATTCCCAATCCGACCTTTCTGGCCTGGGCCTCCTCCACGGCCAGAGTGAGGCCCACCGCAAATTG
Organism: Leucoraja erinaceus; assembly: GCF_028641065.1. Classification (NCBI taxonomy): domain Eukaryota; kingdom Metazoa; phylum Chordata; class Chondrichthyes; order Rajiformes; family Rajidae; genus Leucoraja; species Leucoraja erinaceus. The sequence continues at coordinate 64,143,900 of NC_073382.1, forward strand.
GAGGAACAGCACCTCTTTGGTGCTGGTAGACGAGGAGCGGACGGGGACACGGACACGGATATGGGTGGTGGGCGGAGACGGAGAATGACAGAGAGAGAGAGAAAGATATAGGGGCCTGCTCAGAATTAAACGATAGGCCTCCCGGATGCTTGCCAAGCCGGGCAAAATGGCATGGCTTTTAGGTTGCCCGGCGGGACTGTGTGTTGCCATTGGCAACCAGGCAACCGCTAATTTCGAGCCCTGCTATGTAAGGCTACGTGATAGAACTTTATTTATCTTAGGAGGGAAATTGATCTGCCAACGATCATAAAACACAAAATACATGAAACGTGAAATTAAAGTGATGAGTGGAAAGGATTGGGGATGTGCAAAGATTGGGGAGGGGGAGCAACGTTTCAGTCTCGGTCAGTCTACCCCATGACAGAAGGGGGAGGAGTTGTACAGTTTGATAGCCACAGGGAATAAGGATCTCCTGTGCTGCTGCATGCACAACATCTAGCTAGTGGGCAATTTTCAGCATTTTTCTATCCAGCTTGCCTCGGAGCCTCTCTAAGTCCGGACAAGATATCCCACAAGGTGACTTGGCCAAGGTGGCTTGGACACCAAACACCTTAGCACTTCAAACTAAACAGCTAACATTCAACTTTTATTCTGTGTAATTTAACAATCCCCTGCCACGTCAATATGCAGCAAATCTAAAAATTAAACAATCTTTAATCTACAGATGGTGCAGATTTGAAATAAAAGTAGGAACTGCAGGAAACACTCCATGGGTCGGCCAGCATCTGTGGAGACAAACATAGTTTATTTTTCATACTGGTACTTATGAGTACTTTAATTGACTGAGATATTAACTGCGTTTCACTGCCTGTTTGCCTGAGCATTTTCAGTTTATTCAAATGATACCACCAGTTTACAACTGCTACATTTTTCAGTGGTGGTTGGAAACAAAGACAGTTCTGCACCATTGACTTTGGTATCTATCATATGTGGAGATCTAGCTCATTGTCACCACAAAGAATGAAACATTGTACGTCTAGTCAGAGTACTATTCAAAAGAGTAGAAGTTGGGAGAATGTTTTAACCCATCTGTCTTAGCAGAGGAACTACCATTTCAAAAGTTTCAAATGTAAGGAGAGCAAATCAAAGGGAAATTAAGATTGACAAAATTAATCCTCTCTACCCACATTCCTAAACTTGGACAATTGCAATATGCCCTTAACCTAACTTAAGTATGTGCGATATGTTGCACTGTTGTAGCGGCGGGTGCTGATGATGCTGACAGTTTACATGTGGTTGGAGAATATGTTGCATTTTGTGGGATATTTTTCCTGTTGAATTATATTTGCAGTCTGCCATGCAAACATGAAATTCTGAAAATTAGCATGTAGCTTCATTTGGAACTGATTATTAGTAGTGTTTTTGTGGGTCTGTGTTGAGTGGTCAATAAGCAATACAAATTGCATTATAGTAATTGAACGAGTGGAACAGCATTTGTTTTGTTTTAATAATTAAAACTTAATTTCATTTATAGAACAATTCACTTTGAGAAAGTTTTCGGTTATAATCCCATGTTGATATTAAATCTCCTGGGCTGAAGAAATGATTGCAAGCAATTTATGTTGTCAAAAGCATAAAACCACAAATGGTGATTTTCAATATACAAATATTATTAGTGACTTTTTTGGTAGCAAATGAAACTAAGGTGTTGATGAACAGAAGCTAATCTGTTAATAAATTCCAGCGTTGTTGCATTCAAGAACATGACTAAAAATATTTAATGCAATTAAAGTAATTTGCATGAGTGGCCTTCTGAAGTGATTTGAATTGTCAAGCTTGCCCTTCCTAAAAGAAATGTGTAATGCATCATCGGTTTGGAAGAAGCAGTGTAAACTAGGTGAATATCTTGCCTAATATTCTATATGCATGTTCACCTCAGCTGCTGTCTACATTCATTTTATTTGTCAAACTGTTTAACTTAAACTCAGTGCAACCTATAGCACTGATGTATTCAATTTTTCCAGGGCACTGCTTTGGATATTGATTCCTGTAAGATCAGTAAACACAAATGTATCCTAAATTACAAGATTTGAATTTACTACTTAATCCCTAGGTATTTTCTATATCTCCCTTATATTTTTGAGCCTAATTTTCTTAACTTTTTATGCACCTTTTTGTTTCTGTAATGTTTTGGTACTTGGAGATAATCCGTAGCATAATTTCATTGATCCTTTATCACCACGTATTTATTTTCCTCTATGTTCAGTTTAGCTTCTGCTTTTCTGAAGGATACACACATGGACCTGCGACATGTACATGTCCCGAATATCCCAATTGATTTATAATTTGAGTTTTCATTTTATTTCACAGTTTTATAAAGATTCTTCAGTAATTGAATTTGTGTGGTCATTATGGTCTCTCTGTGCTGATCTTAAGCCACCTGACTGTAAATGCTGCATTTTTAGCCCCAGCAATGAACCTCTGTATTTCAGAGGTGTTCTTTCTATTGCTGTTGACATCTTGCAGTATTATTCAGTAGATATGTTCAAAACATTTACTGTAATAAGATTGCTTGTATTCATGCTTGCAAGTTGCGTTTGCATGAATTAAAATACAAGATAATTCAATTTATTGAATAGACTAAAATAAATTGGATTTATTCGTTTCTCAGTCTCATAATGGCTACTTTGACTTTCATTGGCACAACTTTGGTCCTCGTGTTGATAAACAGCAATAAGTTTCCAAAGGTGATGGAAAGACTGGAGGAAAGACTAGGTGCTAAGAGATCTCTTATACCTGCATTAAGGAGGCAATTAAACACACCTGAGCAATTACAAACACATGCAAAGCCATTTTCCCAAACATTATGGTGCTCTGAAATGGGGGGGGGGACACAATATATAAATACAGCTGTAATTTCTACATGGTGTAATAAAAATGGTCTTTATTAAAATCTGACAATGTGCACTTTAACCACATGTGATTTTTTTTCTATTACAAATCTCAAATTCTGGAGTACGGAGGAAAATAACTAAATGATGGGTCTTTGTCCCAAACATTACGGAGGGCACTGTAACTGATAGATTTTAAAATGAGGATAGAAATTTTAATATTGATGCATTGCAAACAAGGAGTTGAGCAGGCACAAATATAATAATTGAATGAGACATTGCACAAGCTTGGGTAAAGTATATTAAAATGCTGGAAACATTCAGGAAGTCTCATGGCGTACAACGGAGAGAGAGAAAGGTTGAAGACTTTTGGCAGAATGGTGAGGTTGGAGGTAGTGGAGGTAGTTATATCAAACAAAGTTCTCATTGCAGAGAAAGGGGTGATTTGGAGAAAACAATAAGGAAGGCCTGTGACAGGGAGGAATGCAGGAGATGGGAGTTGGCTGAAAAGGAGAAGGAAGGAAGTTGTCCTGATGATGGTGCAACTGTGATATCAAATGAGATTTGAGTTCCAGTTCAATTTCAGACTAATGCTGAGAAACTAGCTTGAAGAAATGCAATAGAGTTTTTCCACAGCTACTTACTGTGGAATTTATGTAAGAAATATTTATTCAGGTGTGAAGGAGGCCTAAATTTCAAATGTGTGGTTTTAAGTGCAAATACTAGGGTGCCAGGTCAGCCCTGAAGGGACTGAAATGAAAGTTGGGTTTTTGAATTTTGGGATTTTTGTTTCTTGCATTGAAAAGCATTTTGGATTAAATTACTGTATGTTTGAATTCTTTTTAAAAATAGATGCATTTCTATAAATTCAGAGTTGTGCCTTTCTTTGGGAATGAGATAGAAGCAGGCAGTGCAGGGCTGGGGTATGATAAGGTTGGAGACTGTGGAGGAGAGATCGCCAGAGGTGATTAGGTTGGAAACATTCTGGGAGATGATGGCCAGGTGTTCATCTGTGAGGTCATGGTCATCGTCGAGGGGTAGTTTTGAGGACGTGTCAGAGAGCTGGCGCCTGGCCTCAGCACTGTAGAGATCAGGGTGTCATGGTACACCAGTCATTGAAGGTAGGCATGCAGGTGCAGCAGGCAGCAAAGAAAGCGAATGGCATGTTGGCCTTCATAGCAAGAGGATTTGAGTATAGGAGCAGGGAGGTTCTACTGCAGTTGTATAGGGTCTTGGTGAGACCACACCTGGAGTATTGCGTGCAGTTTTGGTCTCCAAATCTGAGGAAGGACATTATTGCCATAGAGGGAGTGCAGAGAAGGTTCACCAGACTGATTCCTGGGATGTCAGGACTGTCTTATGAAGAAAGACTGGATAGACTTGGTTTATACTCTCTAGAGTTTAGGAGATTGAGAGGGGATCTTATAGAAACTTACAAAATTCTTAAGGGGTTGGACAGGCTAGATGCAGGAAGATTGTTTCCGATGTTGGGGAAGTCCAGGACAAGGGGTCACAGCTTAAGGATAAGGGGGAAATCCTTTAAAACCGAGATGAGGAGAACTTTTTTCACACAGAGAGTGGTGAATCTCTGGAACTCTCTGCCACAGAGGGTAGTTGAGGCCAGTTCATTGGCTATATTTAAGAGGGAGTTAGATGTGGCCCTTGTGGCCAAGGGGATCAGAGGGTATGGAGAAAAGGCAGGTACGGGATACTGAGTTGGATGATCAGCCATGATCATATTAAATGGCGGTGCAGGCTCGAAGGGCCGAATGGCCTACTCCTGCACCTAATTTCTATGTTTCTATGTTTCTATCAGCCTGCCAGACTAAAATGGCACCTCTCTTGTTGGCGGGATTAATAACAATGTTGGGATTGTTGCTGAGTGAGTGGAGGGCTGTGCATTCAGAGAGGGTGAAATTGGAGTGGGTAACGGGAGTGGGGAAGTTAAGATGGTTGACGCCGCACAGGGAGTTGGATATAAAAAGGCCCGAAGAGGGTAGAAGGCAAGCAGCGGGAATCTGAAGAGGAGGAATGTTGGAGATCATGTCTCGATCCAAAACTTCACCTAACCCAAGATGCTGCCTGCTGCTCAGAGTTACCCCAGCACTTAGGGACTTTTTTTGTAAACCAGTATCTGCAGTTCCTTGTTTCTATCGTTATGGCTTTATGCATTGAATATTGAGGTATGAAAACTGGACAGGCATTTCCACATGTATGTCTGCTTAAACTGTTCGTTTGAATGCATCTCCAGAGTACACACAAGCAGGATGTGTGAGGCATAACCCATCCAGATATTTCACTAACAGGATGGTTGTCCAAAGCAGCTACCATGTTCAGTCAGAAGTGCAATCTCTGAAGTTGCACTCACAGGAACATAATTACGATCACTGCAATGTATACTGATTTGTTTGGTATCTGGGACTAAATTATCAACTGGTTTGTTTTGACACAAAACTGGAAAAGCAGGTTTTCTGAAATGTAGAATTGAGTATCATAGAACATAGATCCGAACATAGCACAGGAACAGGTCCTTTGGTCCACGTGAGGCCAAGTCAATCTCCTCGTCCTATGAGATCCATATCCCTCCTTTCACTGCATATCTATGTGCCCATCTAAAAGCCTCTTAAATGCCACTATCACTGGCAGTGTTCCAGGCATTCTGTGTAAAAAAAAAAAAAAAACTTGTCCAGCACATCATCTTTAAACTTTTCCCCCTCCCCCCCTCACCTGACAACCATTTCACAAAACATTTGTGCTCGATACTGGGCTAATTAGGGATAGCCAGTACGGCTTTTTATGTGGCAGGTCATTTCTCACTGACTTGATTGAGTTTTTTGAGGAGGTGACAACGAAGATTGATGAAGGTTGGGTGGTGCATATAGTATATATAGATCTTAGTAAGGCTTTTGATAAGGTAGCTGATCCAGAAGGTTAAGATGTACGGGATTCACAATGACGTTGTCATGTAGATTTGGAACTCGTTTATTCATAGAGGTTTGTGGTGGAAGGTAGTTATTCTAGTTGGAGATCTGTGACCAGTGGTGTTCTGCAGGAATCCATGCTGGGACCTCTGTGTTTGTGATATATATAAAAGACTTAGATTTAAATATGAATGGGAAGGTGAGTAAGTTTGCTGATCACACAAAAATTGGAGGTGTTTCAAACAGTGACGAAGGTTGTCAGTAGATACAGTGAGATATAAATCAGCTGCAGAAATGAGCAGAGAAATAGTAGATGGAGTTTAACGAGCAATTGTGCGATGTTGCACTTTGGTAGGTTGAATGTAAGGAGAGACTATACAGTTAATGACAAGAACCTTAATAGCATTGATGTGCAGAGGGAGTCTGGGAGTCCAAGTCCATAACTCAATTAAAGGTGGCAGTGCAAGTACATTGGGTGGTAAATAAGGTTTATGGTATGCTTGCCCACATTGCTTGGGGCAGTGAATATAAGAGTCAGGAAGTCATAATGCAGCTCTATAGGACATTGGTTCAGCTGCATTTGGAGTATTATGTGCAGTCCTGGTCACAGATGTGGAAATTCTGGAGATGGCGCAGAGGTGGTTTGCCAGAATACCACCTGGATTAGAGGGTTTCAGCTGTAGGGAGAGATTGGATCGACTTGGATTGCTTACTCTGGACCATCAGATGTTGAAGGAAGACGATGGAAGATTATAAAATTATGAAAGGTGGAGATAGAGTGGACAGTCAGAACCTTTTTCCAGGGTGGAAACGTCCAACACGAGAAACAGGGTTCAACATTAAAGGGCATATAAGGTGAGAGGGGGAAAGTTTCATGGAGATGTGCGGGGCAAGTTTTTTTGCAGGGAGAGTGATGGGGACCTGGAACCTATTGTAAGGTGTGTTGACGGAGGCTGATACAATAGTGGTGTTTAATAGGCTTTTAGATCGGCACATAGAAGTACAGGGAAGAGGGATATGGATCATGTGCTGGCAGATATGATCAGTTTAGGTCAGCATCATGTTCGGCACAAACATTGTGGACCGAAGGGCCCATTCCCGTTTGTTAACTGTTTGTTAACTTGAACAGTTTGCAAGTCAGAAATGCAGCCGCAAACTGTTTTTCCATAGAGCAAAAGCTGTCCTCCGCCCTGCAGCAGCCAGCAAATGCATTCTGCCGGTTTCTCAAATGCTTACTTATGTGTTTGGGGGTGTATATAAGGCGGGTGTTCACAAGTTGGTGAGTTCACGTATGCTAGGGTAGCTTTGGGAGCAGGAAAAAAACCTGCTAATTTGAATTGTGCGAGATCAGAGAAGTGGGGCTAATTAGATAAGATAAGGAATAAGAAAGAATCTTTGTGGGGAAAACTCTGGAATTGGGTGAGGATACCTTTTTAATTTGGGTCTGCAGGGAAACAGCTTGCATGTCCTCTAACAGGTCATTTGAATGGGGATGAGTAGGTAATTTATTGACTATTAAAAATCCAAGCATTTTAAGACTTTAGCACCCAGGGGACAGCATGCTTAATATTAAAGAGAATATTTTATTTTAATATAATAGTTCAAAATGTATCTCTAATCCTGTGCATTTCTGTATATTTTATCATTGAGGCTTTTGTACACTTACAATGCATGTCTTCTGTTTAGATTGCAAACCGATTCTTTAAACGCTCAACTTCATTCAGAAATAGGCATTTGTATTATTTAAGATTTTACGTGATTCATACTCTTCAGATTTGAAAAACATTTGAGCTTTGTTATTGCATGCAATACATATGACGTGTTTCTGTTCTGCTAGCAGTTGGCATGAACTTTAAAATACTCACTACAGATGCCTAGTTTCAACTGTGTCTGTTAAACTATTCACTTTATAACGTCTAATTGGGCCAGCAAAGATCACCACAGGTTTTATTTGTTAAAATCTCATGGGATCACTGGCTAGACCTATGACCATAAAGTGCAGAGTAGGGAGCATAAACACATAATATATTTCCATAATATAATATTCTTGCTATATGTTTGTTATGTTGCTCACGTTAATTTACATTTAGTTTTGACTTCAAATCATGTGTAGAGCACCAATCTTCCCTTCTTCCCTGTACTGGTTAGAACAAAAGTTAAAGTTGAGTAATTTGGAGAATTTCTCTGCAGTGTATAGTTTAGAAGATAACTCTGGATGTAACTGCTGGTGTCACGCCAGGTGATTGAACTTTGCTGCCTAGAAAATTAATTTCTTCCATTTACGTCCAGTCATCACCTTGGGGTTAGTTAAGTTTGGAGAGATAGCGTGAAACAGGCCCTTCAGCCCAGAGATTCCATGTTGACCATCGCCTGTTCACACTAGTTCTATGTCACCCCATTTTCTCATCTACTCCCGACACATTCGGAACAATTTTGCAGAGGCCAATTAGCCTACAACCCACATTTTTCCTTCTGATCGAGAATGAATCGTTTTTTGCAATTTCATGGGTTCTGAAGTGGCTAATAAGGCCAATATAAGCTTAGTAGTCTTCCCCACTTGGGCACAGTTGAGATGCCTGATGGGGCTATCAAATGGGTCATTTGTCACTTGCAGTGGGGTTCTTTCTGCCCCTGATGCATGTACTCCAAGGTTTCTGACAGCGAGCTAAAAGATCCTTCAACATTTTGAGTGGTCATGGGCCAAATGCTCCCCAAATTTGGTGGTGATGGAGGAGCACATTCTTAAATCTTTTTCTTTGGCCGCCTCAGGAAAGCAGGCAGGATAACTAAGGACTACTTTCACCCTTCTTTCATTCCCTCTTCTCCCCTCTCCAATCGGGCAGAAGATACAAACGTTCATAAGCACATAGCACAAGTTTCAAGTTTCTGTTATCAAACTCTTGAGCTGAGGGGGGATGTATTCCCGAAACCCCCCTTCCCCTCCCCGATAATACCAATGATGATAATTTCACCTGACAGAGCTAATTTCCAAAACTTTCCTATAGCACCCATGATATTTGAAGTTGACAAGTGTAGTTACTTTGATAAAGACTTTTTTGTGATATCCAAACTAGTTTCCATTCATTTCTCATCAACAGGTAATCACCCTTCATATCTACTGTGTATCTACCTCTGTCTCGGTTACAATACAATACAATACAATTTATTTGTTGTCATTTGAACCTCGTTGAGGTTCAAACGAAATTTGGTTTCTGCAGTCATACAAACAAGGAAAAGAACCAAGACACAACACAATTTACACAAACATCCATCACAGCGCATCCCCTCCTCGCTGTGATGGAAGGCAAAGACTTATCTCTCCCCTGCACTCCCCATTCTCCTCCCGATGTCAGAGTCAAAGCCCCCGGCGGGCGATGGTAAGTGTCCCGCGGTCATTAAAGCTGCGCCGGGCGATGATGTAAGGCCCCGCTCTAGGTACTCTTCAACCCAGAATCTCGGGCGGGAGAAGTCGCCGTTGCGGAAGCCCCGAAAAGCGGTCTCCCAGCAGGGACCCGCGGGCTCCCAATGTCACTGTCTACCAGACCTGCGGTAAGACTCCGAATCTCTGGGGTCGGGTCGCAGCCGCGCGCCATCACAGCTCCACCCGCTCCGAACTCAGCCATGATGGTAAGTAGGTCCGCAGCTCCGCGAATGGAGCCCCAGGTCGTTCCGGTTGGAGGCCGCACCACGGAGCTCGGCCCCAACGACAACGGAGACCCGACAGAGAAAAGGTTGTGTTCTCCTTGCAGGGAAAGGATTTTAAAAGTTTCCCCAACCCCCCGCCCCCCCACACACATACCCAGTTAAAAAATAAATAAAAACTACATTCAAACGAGACAAAAAATAATAAAAAGACAGACGGACTGCAGAGGCCGCTGCGACGTGAGTCGCGCCGCCCACCCAGTTATCTGCATTGTTTAGATTTAATTTTGGGTCTAAATGCTCCACATCTACGATTTTAATTTGTCTTTAATTTTATACAAATGGCTTTATCCCATGTAATGTACACACAGACAGAAATTGTCATATGCTTCTCTTTCCCTTAAGTGATATTACTATCTACTCTGGGCCTTGTTACCATTAATGAAGACCAGGAGAGTTCGAATAGAACTAAGCATATGTTTTTAGTCGAGTTAAAGCCCTGCCAAAAGTCACAAAAGGTAAATAAAACATATGTTGTGAGAATGGTGCTCAAGTAACACTTCTTAGTGCTGAGATTTGAACTGCGGGCATCATTTAAACTTACTCTTCATCATTTTGACTTTTTTTTAAAGTCAGAGGGTGATGAATCTGTGGAATTCTTTGTCACAGAAGGCTGTGATGCCGTCAATGGATATTTTTAAGGCAGAGATAGATAGATTCTTGATTTGTACGGGTGTCCGGGGTTATGGGGAGAAGGCAGAAGAGTGGGGTTAGGGGGAGAGAGATAGATCAGCCATGATTGAATGATTGAATGGCGTAGACTTGATGGGCCGAATTGCCTAATTCTGCTCCTATCACTTATGACCTTATTAATGCAAATCATTATTTTACAAATTACTTGGTTTTCTTATTCAAGAGTCAAGAGTCAATTTAATTGTCATTTGGACCCCTGGAGGTCCAAACGAAATGCCGTTTCTGCAGCCATACATTACACACAAATAGACCCCAGACACAACATAATTACATTTAACATAAACATCCATCACATAGCTGTGATGGAAGGCCAAAAAAACTTATCTCTCCACTGCCCTCTCCCCCCCCCCGATGTCAGAGTCAAAGTCAAAGCCCCCGGCTGGCGATGGCGATTGTCCCGCGGCCATTGAAACCACGCCGGGTGGTGCGAGGTCGCACACCGGGTCTTGGTGTTGGAGCCCCCGGTGTGCGCTCGCAAAGTCCCGCGGCCATTCCAGCCGCGCGGGCCAGTGGTGTCAGGCCCCGCTCCAGGAGCTCTTCAACCCCGCAACACGGGCGGGAGAATTCGCCGTTGCAGGAGCCCCGAAAAGCGGTCTCTCTCCAGGGATCCGCGGGCTCCCGATGCCGCCGCCGTCCGCAGACCCGCAGTAGCAGCCTCCGACTCAGCAGCAGCAGCGGCATCGGCAGCAACAGCAGCAGCAGCGCTCCTCCACCGCTCCACCCGCTCCGGTCTCGGCCAGCTCCGCGACGGCAACGGTGAGTCGGCACCAGAGTCCCCGGCTTCTTCCTGTTGGAGGCCGCTCCTCGTTGCGGCCTCAACGACACCTGAGACCCGACGAGAAAAGGTCGGGTCTCCAGTGCAGGGAGAGATTCAAAAGTTTCCCCCCCCCCTCCCACTCCCCCCCCATCCCCCCACACACACACCCCAACATAAAATAACAAAAACTACATAAAAACACAGACAAAAAATAATAAAAACGCGGACAGGCTGCAGAGGCCGCTGCTGGCCAGAGCCGCGCCGCCTACCGCCATTGAATGGAAGGCAAGTAGGTGAGGATCAATCATTTTGTCTGGTGATTTAAAATTAAAATGTTGTTAGCCACAACTTGGTTAATAAAACTTCTGTCTGAACTAGAAATAAAAAACTGCAGATGCTTGTTCACCAATGAAAGTTAGAATGCTGGTAAACACCAGTGGATCATGCAGCATCTCTGGAGAACATGGATCGGTGACGTTTTGGGGTCGGAACCCTTCTTGAGATTGATTGTAGGGATGAGGAGAAGGACAAAGCATGGCAAATCATAGGTAAACACAGGCAAGGGTTTTTTTTTATGACTGGGCAAAGGACAAGATGTGAGACAAAAGGATTTGAGAGTTGCAAATTATGTAACTAAAGGGTTAAGGAGCTGTGAATTGTTTATAAATATAGGTGGGAGGGGAAGGGAGGATAGGTGCAAGGTCAGCCTGGGCTCTGGAGGTGAGAGGAGGAGAGAAATGAAGGTGTGGGGGGGGAGGGGATAATGGGTAAGAAAGGGGATGGGGTGGGGTTTGTCGTGGTTACCTAAAGCTGGAGAGTTCAATGTTCATACCATTGGGTTGTAAGCTGCTCAAACGGAATGAGCTGCTGTTCCTCCAGTTAACAGCTGGGAGTTCCTGCTGGCCTTAGTGGACTGCACAGAAGAGTTTGGCGAAACGATCGCTGAGTCTAAGCTAGGTCTTGCAGATTTATAGGAGGCTACATTTGGATGTGTTTCTTACTGGGTGTTCTTTAAAAGTCACTAGATCAAGTGGGACCCGTTGGGCCCTGTTTTCCCAACGCAATAATCCACCACTCACCCGTTCCCCCAACACAATATTCCATCATTCACCCATAGCCCCCGTGGGAGGCCTGGTCCCCCAATGCAACCTGTCGGCATTCCCTGGAGCCAACCAATCCTTAAAAATAGCGGAGCCAGCACCGCCATTCAACCGCTGGTTCGAATGGCCGACTCCTGCACCTGTTGTCTATTGTCTTCCCACGTGGGGGGGGCAGTCGGTGCTTCCCGGAGCCAATGAACGGCCTCGACTTTTGGGTGGGCGTCGGCGCTCTCTGGAATCAATTCCCACGTGGGGGGGGGACATGCGTTTTGTGAGAGTGGTTGGATTCCGGGATCGAGAAGTCAGCACCGGACAAGTGAGCGGCCTGCGGTAGCTGGTGCCTCTCCGCTCACCGCTGGAAGAACTGACACCTCTACTCCCCGGGTCGGGCGCTGCCTCCTCGACCCCGCTGATCGGCGGCAGCTGACTAGGATTCCAGAGCATCACCGATGCCTCGCATCAGCCCCTGATCCCCCGCCGTCTGTGACCGATGTTGGTTGAGCTGAAGTTGGGATCCAACTACTCTCACAAAACGAAGACGACGAGGACGTTAAAAGAACACTCAGTTCAGTCAACGCAGACTTTTGGTCATTTGTTCCTTGCGCCTGTGGAAACTCCGCTTCCATCCATCCCAACCACAGTGCAAAAGTTTAATGTGTAGGAAGTCTGAAGGAGGGTCGTCTATCCAGATGTCCGCAGACGGGAGTGTCGGCTCAGGCCTGCAGCCGGCCCCATTCGACTCTGCCCCTCCCGCCGGCGGGATGGGCTGTGTTGAGTTGGAGTTGATGCTTTTTGGCTCCGCATGTAGGCCTGGGCCAATGCCCTGCCCCTTCACCCCCTCCTCCTCCTCCGCCGCTCCTGTCCGGTTCCCGGCGGCCCCCGGACGGGACACTCGGGGGGGACGGGGACGGCCCAGCGGTGGCTGGATAGGGATGAGACGCAGGTCTGCCCCCATACAGCGGCACGGCCGCCGCGAATGTTTAGCCCGAGCGACCTATAACCTGTGCATGCGCAGTCGGAATACCGAACTGGCTTATTCAATACTGTTGGTAGTTCAGTAGTACTTCCAAAAGAATAGTGCTCTGAGAATCTGGTGATGGTGTACATTAAATGCTGCCTCCCCAACAGCCTTAATGTGCAACAGTTTGCCTACCGTTGCTGATGCCATCTCCCTCGACCTAAGCTGGTCTTTGAAATACTTAGTCAACAAGCACACCCACCACCGTCTCCTATTCTGCCATTGGATCCTTGACTCCCTGACCACAGAACACGATCAGTGAGGATAGGTGACAACACCTCCGTCACAATAATTCTCAACACCAGTGCATTCTTAATCACCCACTGTACTCACAACTGGGTGGCTAAATTCAGCTCTAACTCGGTCTACAAGTTTGTGGATAACACGCACCACTGTGGTGGGATGAATCATAAAGCAATGACAAGACGGTGTACAGGAAGTAGATAGAGAACTTGGTAACATGGTGTCAAGACAACAACCTCTCCCTCAACGTCAGCAAGAGGAGCTAATTAATGACTTCAGGAAAGATGGTGGAGTACATTCCCTAATCAGCATCAACAATGTCGAAGTGGAAATAGTCGTGTGAGCTTCAGCTGGGATTATGTATTATGAATGATCTGTTGTGGACCAACCACATTGAAGTGACAGCCAAGAAGGTACTCCGAGAAAAGCTGCAGGCCCCGATGGCATCTCGGGGCGAGTACTCAAGTCCTGTGCTACGCAGCTAGCTCCAGTGCTCACTACATTATTCAACCTCTCCCTGGACAAGTCCGTCGTTCCTGCCTGCTTCAAAAAATCCATCATTGTACCGGTACCAAAAAATGCCTCCCCAGCCTGTCTGAATGACTACCGTCCGGTGGCCCTTACCTCGGTAGTCATGAAATGCTTTGAGAGGCTGGTGAAGAATCACATCTGCGCCTTCCTCCCTCGGAACATGGACCCGTTGCAGTTCGCATACTGTCCGAACAGATCCACGGACGATGCGGTCTCCTAGGTCTTGCACACCGCTCTCTCCCATCTGGACAGCCAGAAGGGGGGCTACGTGAGGATGCTGTTCACAGACTACAGTTCAGCCTTCAATACGATAGTCCCCACCAGACTGGCCGGGAAGCTAATGGAATTGGGACTCAACACCTCCCTGTGTGCCTGGGTCCTGGACTTTCTCACCGCCAGGCCCCAGGTAGTCAAGATGGGAGGGAATACATCGAAGTCCCTCACCCTGAGCACAGGATCGCCCCAGGGTTGCGTCCTCAGCCCCCTATTGTACTCCCTGTACACACGTGACTGTGTGGCTAGGTTCAGCTCCAACACAATAATTAAGTTTGCTGATGACACTGTGGTGTCCGAGGATATGACATGGGCATCACACGCCTCAGCACTCGTGAGTAAGGCAAGGCAGCGCCTTTACCACCTCAGGCAATTGAAGAAATTCAGAGTGTCTCCGAGGATCCTCCAGTGCTTCTACGCAGCGGCGGTGGAAAGCATCTTGTTCGGAAATATTACCATCTGGTTTGGGAATTGCTCTGCCAAGGACAAGAAGACTCTGCAGAGAGTAGTGCGTTCGGCCGAACGCACTACGGGAACTTCACTCGTCCCCCTGCAGGAACTATACAACAGGAGGTGCAACTCCAGAGCAAATAAAATCATGGGAGACCCCTTCCACCCCTGCAATGGACTGTTCCAGCTGCTATGGTCAGGCAAACACCTCAGTTGCCATGCGGTGAGAACGGAGAGGTTGAGAAGGAGTTTCTTCCCAGAGGCCATTCAGACTGTAAACGCCTATCTCACCAGGGACTAACTCTACTGAACGTTTTTCCTTCCATTATTTATTATGTAAAATAATATGTGTGTTATGATTGTGTTTATAATTTGTTTGGTTGTTTGTCTTTTGCACAAAAGTCCGCGAGCATTGCCACTTTCATTTCACTGCACATCTCGTATGTGTATGTGACAAATAAACTTGACTTGACACCAACACCTCTTCTTCCTCAGGAAAATAAATAAATGTCTCCAATGATTCTCACAAACTTTCACAGATGTACAATAAAAAGCATACTTCTATGTTGCATCACAGCCTGCTTTGGAAACAGCTCAAGACTGCAGACAGTTGTGGATGTGGCCTCATCCATTATACAAACCAGACTTCTCGTCATTTACTCCATTTACACTTTTTGCTGCCTCGAGAAAGCAGCCAACATAATTAAAGATCATTCCCACCCAGTCGTTCTTTCTCCTCGTTCCCGTTGAGGATAAGATTCAGAAGCTTGAAAGCACGCTCCACTCAGTAATGGCATCTCTCCTTCTGTTACTATATTCTGTTGTGCTGAAGCAAAGTAAGAATTTCATTGTCCTATCTGGGACACATGACAATAAACTCTCTTGAATCTTGAATCTGAATGGTCCTTCCATAAGCTAGTGTACAGTCGATTGTTCCTCTACCTCATAAAATGCACTGGATGTTATCTCCATACCTGTTGTGCTATAATGCTGAGAATTATATTCTGCACTATGTATCTTTCACTTTTGTTCTACCTATTGCGTTTGAGTTTGGCTTGATTGTATTTATGTATAATATCTGATTTAATTGGATGACGTGCAAGCTTTTCATTGTACTTCTGTACACGTGACAATAACAAACCTAAACACTACATATCCACATGACTACCTGCATTTCGGATTTTCTATCATTTAATCAGGTTGTCTCTGACAATGTAAAGTCTGCTGTGGATTATAGGATGTAAACAAAACTTCTGGAGAAACTCAGCGGGTGTGGCAGCATCTATGGAACGAAGGAAATAGGCAATGTTTCGGGCCGAAACCCTTCTTCAGTCTGATGTAGGGTGGGGAGGGCGGGAAGAAGAAAGGAAGAGGAGGAGACAATAAGGGCTACTGGAAATTGGTGGTCAATGTTCATGCCGCTGGGGTATAAACTGCCCAAGCAAAATATGAGGTTCTGCTCCTCCAATTTCCGGTGGTGCTCACTTTGGCCATGGAGGAGGCTCAGGACAGAAAGGTCGGATTCGGAATGGGAGGGGGAGTTGAAGTGCTGAGCCACCGGGAGATCAGGTAGGTTATTGCAGACCGAGCAGAGGCTGTTTGTTTTATTAAAGTGAGTAGCTGAATATATTTCAGTACTATATTTTCTAAGTAGAATATCCATATGCTTAATTACAATACGGTGCTGTAATAGACTTTTTAGTCAGAGCTGCTGCACTTCAATGGAATTTGGAATTAAGTTCACTTATTTATTTGTTGAATTATTTTTTCTACTATTGCAGGAGTTATAAGTCCTGATTGTATTACAAAAGCCTTTGGTGTCGGAATTACCTTTCGTCCATGAATGGGCAGTCTCCAGTGCAGTGTATAATAACTGTTTTTCTGCAACCATTGGAATATGGCTCAATTGCTCATTGAAAAATCCTGAGCACTACTATGCACTTTTTGTAAATGTAGAGAGATCCTCTCTAGAAATTATCCTCTCAAAATCTAAAAGATGAAGAGGGGTTTCCAGTTGCTGAATAGGTGTCACTATCAAAATCATCGTCTGAAATAACTGAAGAAATGTCTGTAGTAGGGTCTGGTCCCGAAACGTTTACCCATTCCTTCTCTCCAGAGATGCTGCCTGTCCCGCTAAGTTACTCCAGTATTTTGTGTCTATCTTCTATCAAATTCAATGCAGGATTACAACCTTGTACGACCACAGTCTAAATTCCATGTGAAAGTCGGTATGTATTCAGAAACAACTTTGGGGTAGATAACTTAGAATGCTTAGGTATTTTTAAATAAAAATGATTTTGAAAGGGAATTGCTGACAGATGAGTGTTGAGGTAAAGTTACCAACCAGGCAAAGCAAGAATTTATGCACATTTGACCAATTCAGCATCCTTTATATGAAATGTCCTGTTAGTTTTCAATGTTCATAGGAAACTAAAATTTACAGGAGAGGTGAAATGTTGTTGATACTGTCTGTCTTGACAGCAAGGTATCAAATGACCTTGCAACTCTGGAATTATTTGAACAAGACAAAGTTACATAGACTTGTGCCCCTGACATATTGCAGTCATCTTTTGTGCTGTCACCTTATATCTCATAGTTGCAATATTTGGATTTGAATTCTTATAAAAGTAGAAAAATGTAATGCTGTGTATGCATACTCAGAGTTATGTTTGTTGATGTTGGAATGCCATTGTAACTTAAGTGGTAAATGGAGATTTGAAAATTTCCAAATGGAGTAAGGGCCAATTGCATCTTATCACATGCAGACTTTTCAATGACTGAATTTAAGGGCATTCCTGACGGTGAGGTAGTGTAGTTCACAAAATTTACAGTCATTGGAAGTGGATGAAGATTATTAGATTTTAATATATGCTCTGCACCTTGGAGTATGTTAACTTTGTTTCAGATTTAGTTGAGTTTAATGCTACAGCGCAGAAACAAGCTGTTCGGCCCATCGAATCCCCACTGACCAACAATCCCCACATATTACCACTGTCCTGCACACACTAGGGACAATTTACAGCAAGCCAATTAACCTACAAACCTGTACGTCTTTGGAATGTGGAGGAAACCAAAGATTTCTGAGAAAATCCATACGGTCAGGGGGAGAATGCACAAACTCCATACGGACAGCAACCGCAGTCGGGATCGAACCCGGGTCTCTGGCGCTACAAGCGCTGTAAGGCAGCAACTCTACCGCTGCACCACCGTGCCACCCTAGGTATTGCTGTGCATTTCTTCATTGGAAAGTTTATCGAGGGATCTGAGTGACTGATACTTGGATTGTGTTTTCCTCATTTTCTTGAAAACTGCTCATCGGCTCTATTGCCCTGAACTGATGTGGTTCACTTTACAAGCTTGTTCTCATTTCTCTTTTCTTTTAAATTCAAATGGAATACATTTGTAAAGATCCTAAAGCTATTACTGTTTCTTGTTCAAATGCACTTGTCCATTGCAATTAAATATTGTATAGGAATATTTATTAAACATCTGGAACTTGAGTGCCTCATTAACAGTTTTTTATTGGTTTACAGGAGAGGCCTCTTGACAATTTATATGGCAAACTTGGTAAGTAATTTCTTATTCTGGAAATTGTTCTGCTTTGCTCCATTGGTGTTTGCTGTCATAAACTCTTTTAGTGTTGTCATACGTTTGCAAGATGAAATTTTGTTGCATTTGTTTCCGAGTTCATTTTATCGATAATTGTCGACCTAGTTTGGAACAGTTTAACTGGTTATACTAAACACGGTTCACTGCTTTCCTGTATTAGAAACTATTTGATAAAAGGGGACAAGAGGTACATGTTAAGTTGCAGTTTGTGTGAAAACGTGGACATTTTAAGAAATGCATGTGCTAATTACATGATTTAAAAAAGGATATCTCTATAATTTGAGTTTTGAATATTTAAACTTATTAATGAGTTATGTCACAAAGGAAAATGAAACTCTTCTCCTTAATGATGATTTGCCTCCATGGTTTAATGTAACTTGGGTTATTTGGCTCATACATCCTGCATCTTGAGGGCCAGGACATGGATTGTAATTTGCAGTAAGTATGCAAACTTGCTATAACACATTTTACTGAATAACCAATTATTAATTGATGCAGAAATCTATATTTCTTTTGCTCGTCAAATGGATTACACCACCGTTCAAATTAAAGTGCTATGTGTGATCCTTGATTCGTGTTTTGTTAACTAACTATGGGCAGAGTAGTGGTGTGATTACTATAATTGGTCTCTGTTCTTCTGGGCTGCGGGGGGAAAAAACAAGCCAGTGCTGCTGTTTCCAATCACTATTACCGCTGACTTCTACTGGAAGTGCACACATAACGATATTGAATGAGGACAGTTTGGACTTTACCTCTGTAGTCAAAATTCTGCCAACACCTTCTCACCTTAGGCTCACATACAGAAATACTGGAGAACTGCCAACAACCAAGTAATAATGCCACAGCATGAGTCAATACCAGGAAGGGAATGTTTTAAATAACCAATTAAAATAGTTTAATCTTAAAGCCATTTCATTTACTTGAAGTAATAGATAATTGTTTTTTAATAAAATGGAGCATAGGGTATATTTCAATAAACAGATCAGCTGCTGTATTTTAATGATTCTAATTCCATCAACTGAAGCTATTTTTTCCTTTCTGTTAGTGAGTGTGTTATCAAGAAATCTGCAGGCAAATTTTATTGCTTTCACTAATATGGTATTTTTAGTACAGTGTAGTGATTCACTTTCACGAGATGCGAATTATGAAGTGCAAGGGAGCACTTGTTATTCTTTATTCAAGTAACGTCTGAACGCAGAACTGAATACCAACATGGGATAATATTTCCATCCACTTTGAACTGACGAAAGATGCTTTCTAAATGATGAGAAGCCAAGAACTGAGGATAGACTGAATAATTTTAAAGGCCGAAGTGCGGAAATCACAGAAAGCTAGTCAGCAAATATAATTCTGAAAGCCTTGACTGCTAGAGGGCCATAATACAAAACATTTGAAGTTACGTTGATTTTAAAAATCTGCAGATGCTGAAAATCCAAACAAAAACAGAAAGTGCTGGATGAACTCAGTAAGCAAGGCAGCATCTGTGGAAAGAGAAACGGCCAATGTTGTGGGTCTGTGATCCTTTGTTAGAACTCCTTCAGTTCTGATGAAGGACCTGAAACGTTAACATTGCTTTTTCCACGGATAGTCACACTTTGAATTTTTCCCATTAATGTTTGATTGGTTTTGTTGAGTTCCATTTAGAGTACTGTGTTATGTTCCAGTTATTACTTCTGAGGAAGAATATATAGAAAATAAAAATGCAGTGCATTCTCATTTGGCCTAAACTGAGGACAGACCACACTGGCGAGCTTTTACTCCTAATATAGATGACAGTGAAGTGATCTAATTGAGTGATTTAAAATTATCAAATACGTTGATATTAAACTAACAGAAGGAACCCCTCCCCTTGCAGACTCCTCTTGTTACAGGATATCTAGTGGTATTGATATTAGTGTTTAGGTATTTTAAATCTGATGTAAGAAAACAAACACATTTTCACACAAAGAGTAATGGAATAGTGGAACTCCGTCCTCCAAAAAGATGTTGAGATTATAGGTCAATTGAAACTTTCAATACTGTTTTTTTTGTTGGGGAGATGTATAAAGATGTATAAAGTATTATGCAATACGGCAATCATATGGAGTTAAAATAATGGTCAGCTGTAATCTAAATGACGTGTGGAATGGAATCAAAACGCTGAAGGCCTTTTTCTGCTTGTACGCTCTTATGAACGATAGCAGCTTTGACTCGTGCAAACAGCAAATTGCATATTGTTGTGAAGTTGCACAAATTGATCAAGGTGTTTGTGTTGACTCATAAAAGGTGCTAGTGGATGGATAACTTAGTTATTTAATTGTATACGCTCTGTTGACCATATGACTTCTGGCTGTTTATAGACTCCATGGTTACAAATATTCATTTGCAAAATCTGATTATGCATATTTCTTTGCTTTCTTTCTTGGGTAATGTAATATGTGATATAAAAATTTGCCAAAGAACCTCTTCTGGTTTGGCAATTAAGCAGATATTGTTATAAATGGGTTCCCTATACATTTTTGGTGCACAGCCGTCTGTATTACTAATTCTTTAGAAATGGTCTCAAGCCAATTTTGCTAACTAAGTTTGAATTGATTTATTTCAAACTTGAGATCCTTTTTAATAATGTGAAGCATACAGGTATGCATATTTGGTTTTCAAGTACGATCGTAAGTGTCTTTAAAAAGCCACCAATTTGTACCCATTGTAAATGACAATTAAATAAAATCCTACCAAAGCTAGAAATATGAAGTAAAAAACCTTGGGCAATCATGCAGAAACAGAAAAAGAAACATTGCCCGTAACCTTTAGTCAGAACTGGGAATCGGAGAAAGCAAGTTAGTTTTCAGTGGCAGAGAATATAGAGAATGGGTAGAACAGTGGGAATATTTATGATAGAATGTCACCGAATGAGATAATGTTATAGTTAGTCAGATTATGCTTCTTTATCTGGTGCTCATGGCAACACAATGGGACATGCCCAGCAGGCCAGACTATTATTCATAGATAGAAAAAAATTGAGCCAAAATCACGTCAGTGAGAATTGGCAAGTTTTAATGCAGAAAGGAGTAGTTAGTTACCTAAAGATGAAATATTCAATATTTTCTTGAAGATTGCAGTGTGCCCAGATGAAAGATGAGGAGTTTGTTTCTCAAGGTTGCCTTGGACCTCCTAGTAACAGTGCAAGATACCATAGGCATGCCAAAGCGAGGTGTGGGATTAAAGTGGCAGACATCTGGAACCTAATGATCTCCCCTATGCGTTAAATTCGAGTGCTTTGCAAAATGATCACCCAACCTTCCTTACAGAGACCATGCTATGAACATGAGATGCAGTACAGGAGATTGGAAGAAGTGCAAATGAATTCTGGATTCAACTAGAAATACTATTTGGTTCCCTGGATGGTAGGCAAGAAAAAGATGACATACTGTTGCCTCTTCTGTGGTTGCACGGGAAAGTGCAAGGCATGGGGAGTGGTTAGCGGGAGAGTGGACTCGGGAGTTGAAAAGCGAGTGATCCTTGAAGAATGTTGAAAAGGGAATGGGAAGGGAACATGTCTTTTGCTAGTATCTTCTTGTAACTTGCAGAAATTGTGAAGGATTACTTATTGAATGCAGAGGCTGGTGAGGTGAGGTGAAAGACCAGGAGAGCTCTGTTTTGGCTTTACAGTGAGAGCAGCCATCAGGGAAATCAGCTGTCACTGGCCGTGTCACTGCGACGCGACTTTGGCGCCTTTGAGAGGGGGGCGGGTTTAAAATGCTGTTTTTCTCCAGCCTGTTCAAATGTCAGGCTGTCAGGCTGTTTAATTGCTGATGAAATATCGCTCCGACTGCCGTTATATCAAGTTTATTAAAATTAGCGCTGGATAATTTAATAGCAGGAGTAAAATTAAAATTATCTTCTAAAGCCGTGAACGCCGACAACGGGATGGATTTCACGTATGGGACAGGTAAAGGAAAGCCGTTTATTTTACATATAAACGTGCTTCTTAGGATGCCTTTAATCAAAATTTCACGTTGTGATTATGTAAATATATGAAACGGCAGTATTTTTCCTACCGATATGGGGTTTAAATTCACCGCAACCGCAACATTCCAAACGACTGCGTTCCACAAAAACCCACTCGCAAGATGATTTAAATGGCCATTAATTTAAGGATTTAAACACTAAATTCCTTCCATTTGGCCTATAAATTCATGACAATGAGATTTAAAAATCATGTTATATTGTGAATTCTTGTGTGAATGTTATTTGGAAACTTAGGCTATTTAAAAATGTCAACCTTTTGTTTAGAAATGGATAGATGTTTAGATTAGTAATTGAATTTTGTAATTAGCTACAATTAGGTAACTAACTAATTATATGCTTTCATTTCAGGTCATTTTGTTTCATATTTGTTTCAGAATGCTTCAATCTATAATAACTGAAAATTTCATTCAGTTCTCTTAATCTTTAAGAAAGTTATGGGCTTTTGACTGTCCTTGATCACAGCTTTTGAGTTAAGTCAATGGAAAAGGAATAGGGAACAAGATGCTAATTTCTGAGTATGAAAATGGCCATAACTTTTTTAATACTGAAGATAAGATAATAGTTAAGTGT
Source organism: Leucoraja erinaceus (assembly GCF_028641065.1). Classification (NCBI taxonomy): domain Eukaryota; kingdom Metazoa; phylum Chordata; class Chondrichthyes; order Rajiformes; family Rajidae; genus Leucoraja; species Leucoraja erinaceus. The sequence goes on from NC_073382.1 coordinate 64,166,666, forward strand.
TTTGTTTGGAGGTCTAGACTTTTTTATGTGGGGGGGGGGAAGGGGGAAACTACCTTTCAGAGTCCCTACCTGGTCGGAGAGGCGGCTTTTCTCCGGGCTGCAGCTTCGACCCGTCCTCGCGGCCTACCAGCGGGCCTGGAGCGGCGTTTCCTGTCGGGGACCGCCCAGAACCTCGGCTTCGGCGACGGCACAGTGCTGGAGCGCTATCGCGGAGTGGGCGATGTCTTGCCTGGGTCGCCGCGCTGGAGCTCCGGTGAGCTGAGACCACCGGGTAAAACATTGCGGAGCTGCGGGACTGTGGAGCGACCAGCTGTGGGCGGCGGCGCTGAACTTTACACCGGGAGCCTGGGATCTCTAGATGAGATCGCCAGTTGTGGAGCTCCAACCGGCACGGCCTTGTTGGCTTCGGAAGCCGCGGCCTCCAGTACGGAAGCGGCTGTTCCAGGGTTCCCAGGCCGCTGAGAGGACTCTTCCCGACGCCGGAGCAACATCACCCAGCGAGAACGGCCAGGAACATCGGGCCTCCGTAGAGACAACTGTGGAAGCCTGAATAGGCCCGACTATGGGTGAACTGGGGTTGGGGACTGAACTTTGTGCCTTCCCTCATAATGGGAACAATTATAGGGGGATGTTCTTTATGTTTAAAACTCTTATTAATGTTATGTCTGTATTCCTTCTTTATGTGCTGCAAAATGGCAAGAAGCATTTCACTTCACTACACCTAGGTGTATGTGAATGTGACCAATAAAATACCTTTGATACCTTTGATATGATAGTGAATTAGGTGTCAAATTAAACTTCTTTTTATGCTTTATCTGATGGGATAAATTGCAGACTTGATTTTTAAAGTCTCAAAATTTTGTAACATTGCTACTATGGTACAGAAAAGCCATGGTATTTCTATTTTTTTCTTCTGGCATTTTCTATTCCTCACCTGAAGTTCTTGACCATTTGGAGTATATTACCATACACACCAGACAGTCTTATGGACTCGCCCTTAACTCAACAGCAGAACTATCATTTGGGATTATAACTGAATCTAATCTGTGCTTGCATGTGGATTTTCCTACAGCTTTGTAATTAAGATTGTTCATTGTTCAATTATTCTGTCATCAACTCGATAATGCTGAGCTCAATGACATCACCCAAAGCAACATTGGCTGAAATTATCAGAAAGGGAAAGTAGTTGGAGAGGAAGCAAAGGTTTTCAATCCTAAAAAAAATGACGCCCCACATATCTCCTTTATACTTTGCCCATGTTACTGTAAAGCTATGCTCATCTGGCCGAGTCTTTTCATTTCAGGCAATAAAGGTGAACCTTTCAGTTTGCCATCATTATCATATGAAATTTGATTATTACTAGGGTCAGTTTAATGGGATCTTGTGAAATTTAGGAGTTACTGTACATACATTGTTTAATGTGGCAATTAACATTTTTTTAGGCAGTGATTCCACTCTATTGACTATTTTGCGTTCTTCTGCACAAGGGGAAAAAATTAAGGCCATTATGCATCACTCTTACAAAATTCAGAGATATCTTAGAGTATGAGAACTGCATATGTTTTGTATGGCACAGTAAACCACTGTTATAGTTTTGCTAACTCTGTGGCCCTAAAAGGCCCTAAAATTATACAATTTTCTACATGGAGAATTCCTTCAGATGCTTTGAGAGTGTTTAATAGTCATATGTACTGACAATGGAACAATTAAATTCTTACCTGCAACAGCATAACAGGCCTTTAAACTGAAGGCACACAGATAATTCACAATGAACAAAAATTCAATAAATGAATAAACCCAACACAAATGCAAAAAACTCTCCTAAAATTATCAGTGCAAATAAAGACAGTCCATAGTTCATGGTGAAGTGGTGATCTTGGTGCTGTGGTGTAGGGTTCAAGTGGTTGTTTGGAACAAGCTGTTCTTGAACATGGTGGTCACTGTTTTCAGGGTCCTGGACCTTCTACTAATTGTGGAATTGTGAAAATGAGAGCATGGCCATGGTGGTGTGGGCTTTCATGGTATTGACTACCTTTTTGAGGCAGCGCTCTCCTATAGATGGTGGGAAGATCCCTACCTGTGATAGACCGAGCAGTATCTACCACTCTCTGAAAAGATGGCGCCTTTCTGTGGTGACATTTTGCAAGAAGCAAACAGACATATTTCAAAATAATATGGCTTTTAATATTTTTTTTATGTTAAATAAAGTCGAAACGTACGTTTCTCTCTTTATTTTGTGCTTGGTAAGATATTTAATGTTGGCTGAAAGTGTGGCTTCTCTTATTTAGTTTGCTTTATGTTAATATTTCAATGTGAAAGACTGATCAGTAATTTTGAAGCCATTTCATCTATTATGCACCAGGGTTCCAGTTAAGCTGATCTTATTGATAATTAACATTGGAAAAAGTGAAGTGCTCACCATAGATGTCACAAAGTGCTAATGGGCATTTTTCTTCTTATTTGGGGTCAACTGCTGATGCTTCACTGCTAACCACAAATCCAGATCAAAATCAAATAGGATAAAGAAAGAAAAGTAGCAAGGGAGTGGAAGACAGGATTTTTGGAGTGGAAAAGGGAGACGATGTGTAAAGCCATCATCAAAATCTTCAATAAAAACTAGAGGAATGAGATTTCATTCTTGCCTAAGCGGGTGAATTATAGTAATTAACACATTCTATTTCATAGAAGGGTCCTCGAGATACTGAAACGCCTTTAAACAGCATCTTGTAGTGATCTAAGTTTGATCCATGGTGTAGGTGATGGACATCTAGACATAGACATAGACATAGAAAATATTCCAGCACTGCCATTCATTGTGATCATGGCAGATTGTCCCCAATAACCCGTGCCTGCCACCTCTTGCACAATGTTGAGAGAGTAGGGAGACCGCTGTGATCAAGGGGGATCCGCCCCGCCGAGAGCTACCTGGCAGGAAGCTGTAGAGAATGAAGGGGAACCCGGCAGATGGCCACCAAAAACAAAAGGGGATCCAGCAGGGGGTCGCCGAGAACGAAGGGGGACCCGCCGGAGCTCCCGAGATCGAAGAAGGACCCCGTGGGGGGCCGTCTGATGCCTTGTGTGGTGGTCGGAAGAAAATAGGACTGTTCGGTGAACTTTTGTAACATTGTCTGTGTCAGTAACATGGCGATACTTGTGTGGGTGGGATTTGCTTTTACCAGGTTGTCTGCAAAACAAAGCATTTCACTGTACCTAGGTACATGTGACAATAAAGTATCTTTGCATCAATGAAGTGTTGAAAATTCATGGGCACTCAGTGTATTTTCATTGGAAAACCAGTCGGTGAGAAAGCTTTTTTGAAAAGCTAACAGTGGAGTGAGTGGCATGACTTTGACTGGAATCTTTTGGTATCAGTGTTTAACTATGCCTGTATCACTTCTTGTGGTATTTGCACTTAAAATAATGGTGAAGCACTAACCACGTGGTTATCTTGACCGCAATTTTTGGTCATTATCTTTTAATACATAACTTGGTACTCGAGGGACAATGGAATAATGAGATGTTGAAATGCTAAGAATTATGTTTTTTCCTTGAACCTTGTGCTACACATTTGGAATCATTTAGCTGAGACAGTTGCTTATATTTGATCTATGATGTGAAATTTCACAGGGGTCTGCTTCAGTACTGTGTGTGACTTTAACTCTCGGCCTGGCTGTTTCTTTTGTGGCTAATGAGCTTTCTCCTCTTTTTAAAACGCTGGTGTGATAAATTTGTATTTTGCGGCAGCTAAATCTAGATCCACGTAATTTCTTCCAGCGATTAAAATCTGTCCATGTAAGGCACCTCAGTAACATTTATTTTCACCTCCCATCATAATGCAGTACTATCCAAACCCCCCCACCGTCCCAAATCCCTTTCCTAATCGCTAAGGATTCAATTTTTTACTGCACGTTAGAAAGTGAGGTGCGAGGTGACATTTGCCTCATTTGCTATGAATGTTGCTCAAAGTAGCTGGTCACAAAGCTTGGTCAGAATGGTTTATTTCAGCTCAATATATAGTGGTTGATTCTTCTTTGCAAAAAATGAGTCTTTTGTGAAATGCTTTATCGAATAGTTGAGGGTTGGATATAATCCATTGAGGAAAGACAACAAAAGTTTCAATCTACCTGTTACTGACAAGCAGGAAGGGAGATTAAAACATACTTGCACATTGGAAAATTAAAGTGAAACACGACTCGACAGACATATTAACGTTACTAATTTACTCATAACCAAAATTTCCTGCTCTCTCTCTTTAACATTGTGAAACTGGCACCAGCTGTTCTAAAGAAATATAGTGTAACATTCAGTTTGTTGTAGCACTGTGATGACTTCATGATGGAAACGTTTGCTGGTTTAAAAAAAAATCCACGTGGGACTCATTTGAAATAATGCATCAGAACTGCATATTATGATCCAATTCTTGGGACATAGTTTATTTTTATAATGTTATTTGCTTTATAACTTGTGCCTCATGAAGAAGTTTCATATAAAGAGAAGGTAAAGTTGTTTCTTTGACCTTGGAATTATAGTTTGGCTATTAGTCTGAGCACAACAAGTATATGTTATTTTCTTCCCCGTTTGATTTACTTCATGAAATTATTTGCATTTTCTACATGGGGAAATATTAGCATAATGTGTACTATAGTTTTAGGACCTATATTATCTCTGGTTGAATAGTAACGTGGATGTTATTTTTGATGAAAAGTTCTGCATAATACCACAAATGTTCTTATACTTTTCACACTGCTTTCAAGAGTCATATATCTTTGAACAAACATAATAATGTGACAGATTTTTAAAGAAGTCCCAACAATTTTGCATGCAATTTCTCAATAGTTGTAAGAACCATGTGCCACTTTGCTGTGCACACAATTTGTGGCGTTAGCTTGTTACTAATAGGTTATTCTTGAGGCTTTTCACATTGCACGCGGAAAAATATATTAACAGTTATGATACATAGCTCTGCAAAGAATTTGACCTCTTAAAGTAGAATTATTTGCCAAATTTCTGTGGAAAGTGTACAGCTGTAATGTATTGGTTAATTGTAGCAATGTAGTTTGTTCAGAATATATTTTTGAAGAAGGAATGGTGTTAGTTTAAATATATTTTAAATATTCGAGGCAGAAATTTTCAATGAATACCTTGTCAGGAAACTCAGTAATGATTTGTATTTTTGTTGAATGTGAACTGGTGTAGACACACGTCCCAGCATTCATCTAAATCTAGGATGATAACTTGTTTTTAAAATTGTTGACGTTTTGTATTATTTTATTCGACTAACAGTCAATTAAATTGCACAGCTTTATGTATGTTGCAGCTGCTCCTCCACCAAGGAATAATGTACTAAAAATACTTGGATATACTTTTCTCACTAAAGTGTGCCTTTAAATGCCCCAAGATTCTTTCCATGCATCTTTCATTTTTATTGCTCTCTTGGCAATAGCTTTTGAAAGATTTTTGATTACGCACAACCAGCTCGAAGGACATTTTGTGCGAGCCCTGACAGCAGTTTTTCCTGCCAGCACCACTGCTGCGACTGAGTTGTTGTCCCATAGTAATCGACCTTTAAGATTATGTTTCCTTTGTGGAATCAGTTTCCTCTGTATATCATTGATGAACTGAGGTTGAATGAATTGAGATTGTTTAGAAACATGTCAGCATTTGCAGCCATGGAACATTGAACAGTTAAGGGCCTGTCCCACTTGCATGCGATTACATGCGTCTGGCGCGACCAAACGTGGTCACTTGAGGTGTACCGGCACCGTAAGGGCCTGTCCCACCAGCATGTGATTGCATGCGTCTAACACGACCAAACGTGGTCGCTTGAAGTGTACGGCCTCGCAGGGGCCGGTCCCATTCGAACCGCGGAGGCGCATGGAGTTGTGTGGGGCTGGTCCCGACATCATACTCACCAATCAGCTGGGCAGGAGGAGGGCTGACTGAATTTGGACGTCAAACGGCGTCTGGCGGTGACATCATCATGCAACGGCACGCCGGGCAGTGACACCATGCGCAATGCCACGCGTTAGGCGTATGCCCTCAAGACGCTGCGTACGACGTCAAGACGCCGCGTACGCCCTCAATGCGCCTGCGGGCTGACAGGCCGTTGGCGCACGGGATTTTCGGACAGTGCAAGATTTTCTGAGTCCCGCGCGATGTCAGGTCCAGCCCCGCACAACAGCGATCGAAGTGGGACCAGCCCCGCGAGGCCGTACACCTCAAGCGACCATGTTTCTTTGCGCTAGACGTATGCAATCGCATGCTGATGGGACAGGCCCTGTATGGCCGCGTGAGGCTGGTCCCACGTAGAAGCGCGGAGTTGTGCGGGGCTGGTCCTGAGATTGCGTGAGGCTCCGAAAAACTAGCAGTCCAAAATCTTTGCGCGCCAACAGCCAGTCGGCACGCAGGCGCATTGTGGTTGTACGCAGCGTCTTGGCTGCGTACGCAGCATCTTGACGGCGTACGCCTAGCGCGTGGCGTTGCACATGGTGTCACTGCCCGGCGTGCCGTTGCATGATGACGTCACTGCCCGACGCCGTGCGATGCCCAAATTAAGTCGCCCCCCCCCTTCTGCCCAGCTGATTGGTAAGTATGACGCAAATTACGTTGCGCGCGAACTTAGCGCAAACTCTGCTTCCGTTTGGTCGTGCCAAACGCATGTAATCGCATGCAAGTGGGACAGTCCCTTTAGGAACCAAGCAGTTTTGTGGCAAAGTATGGTACATTTGTAACTTTTTTGCTTGTGAAGTTTGGTTTGCTGAGTCTTTTTAACTCTGTTCTATTCAATGGAAAAATATATGGATTTCTGCTCTTACTGTGACTCATCCAAATTAAACTGCCTTTCATTTTTTTGTTAAATAGGGCAGGATTACTATTTGTTTTATACTGTGCTGTAATTATTTAAAACCTTTGTCAAATAGTTTATTTGTATCTCATTTGCACCTGTAAATTACTGGTGTGTTTTCTTGAATTGCAGTTGCATAATTGGGTGGCTTTACAAAAAAAAAAAAAAAAAAAAAAATCTTATTTTTCTTTTTTTAATGCTGCTGCTTATAGTCTCTAGGAAATATGACTATTCACCTGCTGAATTTTTATTGTTTATGGGAGACAATTTTGATAGTCAATCTATGGTGGGATATTTCAGTGGAGTAATTCAGACTCCATTGCTCAAGCTATTTTTATTCTTCTCTTGAATGCACAATATATTGATTGCATTTGTATTGTTATTTGCAATTGTATTGTTATTTGCAATTGGAATTTGTGACTAGCTAAATAACACTCAGACCACTGAGCAATATGTACAGATGATTGATTGTGATAGAAAGTTGTTTTAAAAACTTTTTCTTCTCGGTAAATTCTCAGATTTTGTGCCCGTTATTAAATTAGTTAGAATTGGTTTCCTCTTGAATTAAAGGGGGACGCACTTTATGCTAATTTTGTCAAACATTGTGTGTACTGATGTAAACCTTTGTGTGCAGTACAATTTTGGACAAATTTTGTTGATCTGTAATATTTTTGTAGCTCCAAGGTCAGGCATGTTAAGCTGTACAATAATTATTTATTGCTTATATTAATTGTGTACAGAGAAAGGCTATCTCAACCATCCACGACTAGTCTGCTCAAGGATAGGCTATCTCAACCATCCACACTAGTCTGCTCAAGGATGGCTACACTTTGTATAAACTCGATATATGCTGGATGACGTCATATGATTGGTTTCCTTAAAGAACCACCAAATAAACTGCACCATAATGCAATCAGCAAATTTCAAGTAGAAACTAAATGTTTTTATCAGAAACACTATTTGAAATTACTTTTGCTCATGATATGTTTTCGCTCACATCCTATATGTTCGATTTTTGATTCTTTTACTTCAGAATCTGGCACAGGTTAACTTGCATCAGTTAGTCTCTGCTTTCAGATTATCAGGAGCTGAAATTTGGAACAGGACAATTTAGCTTCTTGTGCCATAAATCCACCAAATGTGTTGTGAGTACAGATACATGGTTCCCTAAAATTGACGAGTAAGTGAACAGTGTGTTAAATAATGCATTTAGCATGCTTGCCTTCATTGGGAAGAGTATTGAGAACAAATGTTGGAACATCATGATGCGCCTGTACAAGTCATTGGTGAGACCACACTTGGAGTGCAATTCTGGTTGCCCAACTACAGGAAGGATGTCATTAAGTTGGAAAGGGTGCAGAAGAGATTTGCCAGGATGTTATGGGGAGAGGTAGGATAGCCTTGGACCTGCAAAGGACATTATTGGAGTGATATACCCCATTATGACGGTAGACAAAAATGCTGGAGAAACTCAGCGGGTGAGGCAGCATCTAGGGAGCGAAGGAATAGGCGATGTTTCGGCTCAAGACCATTCTTAACCAAATACTCCATTATGACAGTAACATTCACTGATGGAACCACCTAGATTGATGTTTTGGAAGAGCTTACTAGATTGGAAGTAGACTGCTGCAGTCTACCATTCCTTGAGTTACCAACACTGGACATTGGTCTATTACCAAGAGATTAAGGACTGGTAATCATTTGGTTTTTGAACTACTTCTGCACACATCATATTTCGCAGGGCAAATCAGATCTGAAAGCATTCAGTGCATTTCCAATCCAATTTCTGTTGGCAGAAATACGTTCTTCCTTTCTATGATGCTTTGATTACAAACTTGGACATTTTTCTCTAGATCTATGCTGTTAGCAAGGTATAACATCACTGAAGGTAGACATAAATGCTGTAGAAACTCAGCGGGTACGGCAGCATCCATGGAGCGAAGGAAATAGGTGACGTTTTGGCCCGAAACATTGCCTATTACCTTCGCTCCATAGATGCTGCTGCACCCACTGAGTTTCTCCAGCATTTTTGTCTACCTTCGATTTTCCAGCATCTGCATCTGCAGTTCCTTCCATAACATCACTGATGTATTTGTCATTTGATTCAGATACTCTGCTGTAGTGTCGTAGACTTCATATGTGGATATTTGATGCCATTGCAGTTGCTTTGCCTTTTCCTACTGAAATTGAGCATTTCATGAGTTCTCAATGCAAGCTAGTAGCTGTGCATTGCCTGATTAATCCAACAATTTATACCACCCCATGCTGCTTGGCTACCTGCCATTCAGTCGAGACCCAAAACATCACCAATTTATTTTCTGCAGAAATGCTGCCTGACCTGCTGAATTTCTCCAGCTTTTTGTGTTTGTCTTCGGTTTAAACCAGCCTCTGCAGTTCCTCCCTACACATTTTCTCTTCATGAAATACAATGGCTTCACATTATTAATGCCAAATATCAACATCATCACCTAATCAATCTATTTAAACTGTGAAATAGTTTACTATTGCCTGTACCTTTTACAATGCCATCCTAAATTTACTTATTCTATTACTTTCTCACATTGGTGCAACAGATGGTGTTGCTGCGTAGTAGCACCAGGGATATGAGTTCTGTTTTGACATGGTGATATTGAGTTCTTCCTGGACTGCATCTGTGACTGCATTGTATGCTTTTATTTCCCACATCCCAAAACATGCTGGTAGGTATACCAATAAGCAATACCTGGTGTTGTTTTGTAGCATAAATCATTTTAAAAGATTGAGTTTTTAGCTCCCGTCATTTACCTCGTGCACTGGCTAAACATTCCTACTTGTAATGAACTCTGGTAATGAGATCTTTGTTGCAATATCTCAGAATGTAAATTTCATATTTCTTGTAATGTTTGTTTGCTATTGAAAAAATTGACTGATTGTTTATTGAAGATAGAAAATGCTTTGTGGTATATAAGATATGCACGATGTTTTAATCATACACCAACAAAAGAGTTATGGGGCTTTTGTTAGTAATTATACAAATTGAGAACTTTTACAGTTGAATTATTTTTGCTCGCCATATTCCCTGTTGAGCAGGTGACATCTGACCTCTGATGGTGCGGATCTTCAGCTATGAGAGAACAGGAAGCAAGGATTTTTCTGCTCATTGTTTTGTTTTGTTTTTCCTTCCCAGTCTGCTCCCAAAAGTGCTTTGCTATTTGAGGCAAGTTGATTGCTGCTGTGAAGAGGTTCATGACACTGAACTTCGTCTTGTCAGTATTGATTCTAAATTACTATCCATTGTGTTATCCAAACCTACATGATTTTTTTTTCCCCCCACTTAATCTTGGTTAGGTAGAGTATTTGCTGATTTATAATTGTACATGAACATTTAGTGTCATCAGTTATTCAATTCAATTCAATTCAATTCAATTGAATTCGACTTTAATGTCATTGCACAAATACAAGTATGGGTACAACGAAATGCAGTTTAGCGTCAGTCCGTAGTAATAGTGCAATATAGAAATAAAAATACAGAATAAACAAACAATGTGGACGGAGAGACTGGAGAAATCTATCGGCGGGACTCCGAGTTCAGCAAAGCAAAGCAAAGCAAATACTTGTTTTCCAGCTTTTTAAACTATTGGTGGTATATGTGTACATCCAACATTTCTATAATTACAGATGATTTGCACTCGTCTAATCATTTGTTTTGCCTTTTGTATGTGGGGTTTGTCATGTTAGGTTAAGTGTGCCTGATTAGCAGCCAGCACCTGGAGCGTTCTGGCACACCTCATTCAGAACAGTGTAATCAAGAGTACAGATTTCCTAGTAAGGCATTAAAACTGTCAAGAAAACTTAAGCGAGAAGGACACAAGAATGCCCTTCAATCAAAATGAATTTGAAAACTGGAATCACAAGTGACATATAAAATCTTTCAAAGTATTCTGCTAATTTTGATGTTAATGTTGAGCTTTCTTAGTGATTTTTATTTTTTAATACCAGATAAGTGCTATTGAAATTTGCCAGTAATCCAGTAGCCATGTTTCTTTTCTGATACATGTAGCCACTTTTCTATGTTCATACAAATCACTGTATCAGAACCCATGTCAGTGCGAGGAATCTCACCACTTGTAGTAGGTAATCGGCTTTATTGGTCAATTTATCATAGGACCCTTTGCAGAATTGATCAAAGATGGAATTTTGAATCATTGAAGCATATGCCACATTTCTATGAAGGACTTACCTGAAACCAAGTATAGTGATGCAGATTATTAATGTATTATTTATCTCTACAACTGCCAAACTTTAGATGACTTGAACATTTAAGAGGCATTTTTGATCAATACATGAATATGGAGGGATATAGATCATGTGCAGGCAGAAAGGATGTGTTTAATTTGACATCCTGTTCAGCCCATACTCTATGGGCTGAATGGGCTGTTCCTGTGATGTTCTATGTTAAATAACCAGTATAATGAGGTGAGGGAAGGATGTGACAGAGGCTGATATGGGTGAAGTGGGGGAGGATGGCAGGTGCTGCCAGGTGGGGAAGGGGGATCTTTAAGACTGTCTAGGTGTTGATGGAAACAGATAAGGAAAAAAAAATAAGTAGACGGGTTGAAGAAGGTAGAGGCAGAGGTCAGAAGGTGAGAATTGGAAACCACTAAGGGAGAATGATGGGGAGATGCAGCTAGATGGGGGAGGAAGTAGGAAAAGTATGCCAGGGGAGGAGAAAGCCAGATGGGTGTGTGAGTGAAGGGTAGATGGACGCAGGTAGGACAGTAACAAATCTAGGTAACTGAGGTGGGTGTGGGGGCGGAGTAGGTGGAGAAGGTATGGAAAAATGGAAAAAGTGAACAAAGAGTGGTAGGAGTGGGAAAGGAACACTGGATGTGGGTTAATTAAAACTAGAAAATTCAATGTTCATACCATTGGATTGGAGTCTAACCAAGTTCTTCCAATTGGTGTTTGACCTCACTGTGACAGTTTGAATTTAATTTGAGTTTAGTTCATTGTCACGTGTACCGAGTTACAGTAAAAATATTTTGTTGCGTGCTAAGCAGTCAGCAGAAAGACAATACATGACGGTGGAGAAGGTTGAGCACAGAGAATTGGTGTGGGAATGGGAAGAGGGGTTGAAATGACCAGCAACTGGAAACTCAAGTTCACCATTATGTACAGAGTGTAGGAGCTCTGCAAAACTGATCTAGTTTATGCTTGTACATGCCAATGTAGAGGAGACCTATTACATATGCACATCTGGGATCCTTGAACATCGCCAAAACCACCATGACCTGTAGTTTGAGCATCCACTTGATGCAGAATATAAGCTGCAAAATTGGTGATTTGCTCTCACATTTTTCACCTGGTACTTGCTTGCAATTGGGTGAAAAATCTTCACTCATGGGTGTTTGCATATGCGTGTACTAATTTTAGCCAAATGTTATTAATATTAATTGGAGCACCTGGTTATTGCCTTCTATGCAAACAACTAACACAGAGATTGAAATTACAACCATAATGTTAACATTTATTGTTTGAATTTTACCCATTGTGATATTACATCCTTTCCACAACTTGATGTGAGCCATTTTAATTTTGTTTCTATTTTATAAAGAAAGAAAGATTAATGCCCCTGTCCCTGTCAGGAAACCTGAACGGAAACCTCTGGTGACCTTGCCCGCGATCCAAGGTTTCCATGAGGTCGCCGGAGGTTTTGGTCACTCGCCTGGAAAGCCTCGAGCTAGATCGACTGAAGTGCGAGCTGCATCTACCGACCAAAGATCCAATAGGATCTTTGCTACTGGCCGCGCGTGCGCGCACACACACACACATGCACACGCACACAGACACAGACACAGACACATCACGAAGGTGGGGGCCATGGAGAGCAGAGGAGCGCTGTCTGTGCGATGAAGAGGAAGGTAAACGGCTGCCTCAGAGCACGGCAAGTCCTTTATAGAGCGCGGGGGGAAAGAGAAGAGGAGAGAAATGGGAGAGAAGGAGAGAGAAGGGGGGGGGGAGAAGTGGGGAGGAGAAGGGGGAAGGAGGAGTGGAGACAGTTTTAAGAAGTTTAATAACGTTTAACGGGCATTTTACCTTCCGGTGGATCTTCTAGGTCGTGAAACTCAAATGAGCCAATCAAAATGGCCGGTCAGCGAAGGGGACGGCCTTCGACTGCCTGTAAGTAAATAGCGATCCCACTCCACTGGCTTCGACCAAACGGCAACCTGTTTTTAGTCGAGGCTGGTTTTGATTATGTTGAAATAATCGAAGCAACCTAGAAGAAGCCTCGACCATGTGGAAACCACTTTCGACCATATGGGAGAGTGACCAAAACCTCTGGCGACCCCATGGAAACCTTGGAGTGTGGGCAAGGTTACCAGAGGTTTCCGTTCCGGTTTCCTAAGTGGGACAGGGGCATTACTTAGATTGCTGAATAATTATGGCATGACAATATTTCGGCTAATTTTAAAAGCTTGGAAATTTCAGGCTATCAAGTTAATTTTTAATACAAATATGGGACACAATTTGAATTACCGTAGGAACCTTGGAATAGATGTTTTTGGAACATTCCATGTTTTAAAAATTGTCGTGGATCTTCATTTCCGTTGAGAAAACTATAAACTATGAAAGGTTATCAGCTTAGGCAGAAAACATTACACAGCTGTAAGCTGATGTAAGTGTGTGAAGAATGCAGATTTTATTAAAAAATTAAAAAAAAATCTAAGAAGTCTAAGTCAGTAATAGCATAGTGTAGATAATTAGAATGAAATGGGTGTTCTGGTTTGGTGTCAGCACTTGTGTTAACTTTTGAGTACTTAATTATTTTAATTGGTCAACTGAACGATGAACATGTAAGAGTAACTGAAATAAAATAAAAACTATTTTCCATTAGATTTGTTTGCCTTTGGCCATGAACTAATATCAAACAGGTTATTCTATTGTTAACGGCACAGCCATTTATTAGTGTAATAAGTGGAAGTGATGACAGTATGGCAATCATGGCTGAAGGGAAGGACTTTATTGTTAAATGCAACTATGAAGATATATGAATATGGACTGTTCTTACAAGAACGTAGTTACAATGGAGTAATTGAAATGGGTGAACTTTAATGCATATTTTCTCAGCGGTCTCAAAACAAAATGCATATCTGGATTTAGTCAGCCCTAGATTAAAATGCTTGTGACTAAGTTCACAAAAAATGCTTTAATGCACTTTTATGTGTTCATAATCCCCAGGGCAACTTGGTCCTAATTAATACCAATATACCTTGGTTTATGTGCAATACTAAATTATTTTTGGGATTAAGCATTGAATGTCCTTTAATGTAGTTTTATGTTTTCTAACACCCATTTTTTTTTGGACGCATGTTTTTTTAACAAGAAAGTCTTTGGAAACTTTAGCCCAGTCAGGGCTTTTTTTTGTGAACATGGCCCACGCTGGCCTCCCTGCCCTCAAATCTTACAGTAATAAACCCTTTTAGACTCGGGCAGCTGGTGCTCTTGTGGAGTGACACGGCTAATTGGTTTTGGCATGTCAACCCCAGGATGCCTCATCCATCACTCCAGGGCAGGATGTTTGGCAGTAATGGGGGGAAAACTTAAACTAGCACAGATCTGTCCTTTGCAGTGAAGCTGATGTGATTGTCAACATATCTGTTGACTACTGTAATGTATAGTGGTTATTTGTTAAAAGGAGTTATAAAAGTTGCTATTATATTTTATATACGTATTTTTAAGATAGGAAATTTATATCTGAATTATTTTATGGGCTGGACATCAACTTGAATATTTCAACACTTAACAACCATTTAGACAACTCTGATAAATATCCAGTTTGCAGAATAACTTTTCTACTATATTGAAACTATGAAATGAAACTCTATTTGTAAGAAATAAAGGATCGTACATTTAGATTTTGAATCTTGTGTATTGTAATCCTTGAAAACAATTTATATTTTAATCTGTTAAATATTTTTTCAGATGGACATGCATTTAAACTTATTTTCCTCATGAATAGAACTATTTAAGTAAGAAGATATAAATTGCACTGCAACACAAAATTGAAAAAGATCTGTACAAAGTGCCAGTGGATAGAATAACCACATTTTATGTAGTGCATTTCATACCTCCGAGGAAGATTTGGAACAATGGTTTTCTAAATTAATGGTCATAACTATATAGAGGAACATAAGAAAAGGTGGGCCCCACAAACATTAAGTGCAATAAATTGTGTTGTGCTTGAGGAATATTTGTTGAAGAAGTACTGGGAGAATTCACCAGTTTCATATATGTATAGGCAGACATTAAAAACAAATCTTATTTGAATGTCAATGCCTCCAACTGTGAGTGTGAGGGAGGTCAAGGATAAAGTGAATAATAGACTGGTGACACATTTGTAGTGTTTGCATTGATAGGTCGTGAATGAGTGGTTTCCACTCTCATCCTTCATTGTCCTGGTGTTTACATGAATAATTCCCAATGGTTGGGGTACCGTAAATTAGTTCCTGCTAATGGAATTGTATCTCGTTAGATTTTTGTTTTCACAAAAAGAGAGATAGAATGTTTTATGCTGGAATGGGAGGCGGATGAGGGATGGAAAACAAAGCACAAAGATTATCTTACAAGTTTCGTAATATTTAAGAAAGATCTCCACATTGTTGTCATCTTTATCAGATGTATTGTTGTCCATGTGCTAAGATAAAATAGTGGGTTGGCTTTGCCCATAAGTAACAACAGCTTTAATTCTTTTCCCAGTTTACTTCCATTCCATGTCTACCTCGTTAACTTTATTATACACCGGAGTCTATTTTATTTTGGAAATTGTACGAAGCTACTTAGTCACACTAAGATTCTGAAATAATTTATAATGTTAGTTTTCTGTGTTAATCAAAAGCAAATCAAACGGAGCTTTTGTATTTGAACCACAAGAAATATCAAGCCAAACTGAAGAAAGAGCTTCCGAGTTCCATTCTATACTTTTTTTGTTTCCTGGAACAGCTGTTCAACTGGAGGATTGCAGATGGGAGAAATACCTTTATTTTAATATTTTTTTTTAATTGAGAGTGATGATCTTTTCCAAGATTCCTTCTCTTTCTTATATGGGCCTTTGTTTAACGGAGGTTGGATGTTTTTGTGGAAGTTGTGAGAATAGTTTCAAAAGCATGTACATCAGCTGTCTTTATGAGAGGGGACCACATTTTCATAAGTAAATTGATGCTGCAATGCAATTGAATCGCCTTGATAGCCTGAAACATCTTGCATATTCTTGAAAACAGTGATATGGACAAAATATGAACGTGGCTTCATCAACACAAGATCTAGAACAGAGAAAAGTCCAGCAGATTTCTTTGCTGCAAATCTTAAAAAAAAATCTGTTTAACCTTCTCTATGAACTACTATGTGATTATTAGAAATCAAATGGTGGTACTGTGATAATTTTCATATGATTTGTTATCAATTTGTTTGAATTTTGAATTATTTGGTGAGGAATAAGATTTGTTACAAACTTAACAAAATAGAGACACAAGGAACGGCAGAGGCTGGAATCTTGAGCTGGAAACTGCTGGAAAGTTGAAACAAATGTCAAAGGCATACCGTGACACAATGATTAATCTAGTGTATAAATATAGAGAGAAAGTGTTCAAGAAAATATTGAGTAAAGGATTTATGAGTGGATATGAAAAAGAGGATATTAAATGCTACTTGGTGACTTTTGTCAGAGACCATTCTTGACCATGCTTAAAGAGTTGACTTTCTGTTTGCATGATAGGGAGGAGAAATAAGACCATAAGACATAGGAGTAGAATTAGACAATTCAGCCCATCGAGACTACCGCCATTCAATCATGTCTGATCTATTTTTCCCTCTCTACCCCATTTTCCTGCCTTAACCTTTGATGCCCTTTGATGAATGAATCCAAACAGAATATTCCCCGTAAGATGCATCTCACTTGGAAATCAAAGGATTTCTGAGATCTGGATGGAAGGTGGTAAACAACAGACTACTGGGAGGACCGCTGTGTTCCTCCTAAAGAAAAGGAATATGTATTCCAGATGTGTCCAGCAGCATTGATAAGTTTAACTTGTTTGACTGTTCAGCGCACACACAGCACAGATGCTTTTCCCATTAAATGTTCAGGCAGGATAATGTTCCCTATTGTAACTGAATAATATTTCTTGGGCAACCCCTTGAGTATGTTGCCGTATACTCTATCGAACTTCCCCACGTGTATGGTAGAGAGCACACTGACTGGTTCCATCGCAGTCTGGTTTTGTAACTCCATCACCCAGGAACATAGGAGGCCACAGAAAGTGGTAGATGTTGCCTGGTCCATCACAAACACTGACCTCCAAGATGAAAGGGATCTTCTGGATGTTCTGCCTCACAAGGGCAGGTAATGCAATCAAAGAGACACACCACTCTGGACATGTTATCGTTGGTGGGAAGAACGATCGGGAACCTGAGAACTGTGAGCTCGACTTTCAGCTTCTCCCCAGCGACCAACAGGCTCTTAAATGCTGCAAAGCACTAACCACAACCCTGCCTCAACAACTATGATCTACTATGGACTTTGTTTTGGTTGCATTATGTACTTCGGTTTGCACTATTCTGGTCGGGTTATTTAGTATTAGTGATTGTGTTATTGCTTATTGTATATTGATTTCTTTCTTATTGCATTAATGGCCCTGAAGAGCTGCCGCAAGTAAGAATGTCATTGTTCCAATACCGATACATATGACAATTAAACACTTTTGACTTCTCATTGATGCCGCACAGACAGAAAATGTGTTCATTAAGACTGTTTGTCTTGGTTTATTTTTATCAACACAGCCAACTTATTTGGTCCGGAAGGAAGCTAGAGGAGAGATAGGTTGGGCATTTTTGCACTGCAAGATGGAAGTAAATAACTCTCGAGGGCTGAATGAGTCATATATGATTATTTTGGAAATAAGTAAGGAAATTGGAAGGACTTTGGTGCAAATATGTCATGAATTGCAGTACAGTGGAGAGGTAGCTACGAACTGAATAGGAGGAAATGGTTTTATAATTGCAACTCTGTAAAATTAGCTGGTTCATTATCCCCGGCCCAAAATAATTCTGCTGTCTAATCACATTGCTGTGGGCATCAAAACCCACTATCAATTTGCCCAATGATTATTCAAATTATTGAAAGATACAATAAAAATTCAAGGCAGATTATTCTCCAATTCTAAAATAGGTGGTATTGTAGATTGTGAAGATGATTATCAAGAATTACAGTGGGATCTCATCAGCTAGGCATGTGGGCTGAGGAATGCCAAATGGAGTTTAGTACGGATAAATGTGAGGTTGGTGCATTTTGAAAATTCAAGCCAGGGCAGGACATTTTGTGAATGGTAAGACCCTGGGGAATGTTATAGAGCAGAGGGATGTTAGAGTACAAGTACATAGTTCCCTGAAAGTGGCACCTCGGGGAGACAGGGAGGCGTACATGTCTTTTGGCCAATGCCTAATTAGTTTAGTGACGATCCGTATACCTCAGCTAAGATTCCTTCATTTTCTTCTCTAACTTCTCACAGTGTTCTTGATATATCTAATCAGACCTGGGGAGATTTATCTACTTTCATTCCTCAGAGATTTATCTACTTTCATCCACCTCCGCTCATCGACTGTTATATGGACTGTCCCCAAGACATCTTCATTAACTGTCCCAAGATCCCTAGCCTTTAAGTCTTTTTCCGTGTTAAAAACAGAGGAGAAATATTCATTGAGAGCCTTGCCGATTTACAGCAGCTCCACACATGGATGACAACTTTGGTTTCCAAGGGGTCCTATTCTCTCTCCAGTTAGGCTTTTCCCCTTAATGACTGTAAAAATTGTAGGTTTATGTTTGTTATTGTCACATGTACCAAGGTACATTTTAAAGCTTTGTTTTGCATGCAATCCAATCAGATCAGATATACCATCATGGACTCAATCATTTCAAAAATACAATAAATACAGTGCATTCAGAAAGTATTCGGACCCCTTCACTTTTTCCACATTTTGTTACGTCACAGCCTTATTCTAAAATGGATTAAATTCATTTTTGTTTATCATGCATGTATACACAATACCCCATAATGAAAAAGCAAAAACGGGTGTTTAGAAATTTTTGTAAAGTAGTTAAAAATAAATAACTGAAATATTACATTTACATAAGTATTCAGACCCTTTACTCAATACTTTGTTGAGGCACCTTTGGCAGTAATTACAGCCTCAAATATTCTTGGTATGACGCTACAAGCTTGGCACACCATTATTTGGGTAATTTCTCCCATTCTTCTCTGCAGATCTTCTCAAGCTCTGTCAGGTTGGATGGGGAGTGTCCATGCACAGAGCGTCGATGCACAGCTATTTTCAGGTCCCACCAGAGATGTTCTATCGGGTTCAAGTTCGGGCTCTGGCTGGGCCACTCAAGGACATTCACAGATTTGTCATGAAGCCACTCATGTGCTGTATTGGTTGTGTGCTTAGGGGCATTGTTCTGTTTGAAGGAGAACCTCTGCCCCAGTCTGAGGTCCTGAATGCTCAGGAGCAGGTTTTTATCAAGGATGTCTCTGTACTTTGCTCCGTTCATCTTTCCCTTGATCGTGACTGGTCTCCCAGTTCCTGCCGCTGAATAAAATCCCCACAGCATGATGCTGCTACCACCATGCTTCATCGTAGGTACGGTTTTGGCCAGGTGACGAGCGGTGCCTAGTTTCCTCCAGACGTGACGCTTGGCATTCAGGCCAAAGTTCAATCTTGGTTTCATCTGACCAGAGAATCTTGTTTAGGAGCCTTTTGGCAAACTACAAGTGAGCTGTCATGTGCCTTTTACTGAGGAGTGGCTTCCATCTAGCCAGTCTACCATAAAGGCCTGATTGGTGGAGTGTTGCAGATATAGTTGTCCTTCTGGAATTTTCTCCCATCTCCACAGAGGAACTCTGGAGCTCTGTCAGAGTGACCATCGGGTTCTTGGTCACCTCCCTGACCACGGCCCTTTTCTCTCGATTGATCAGTATGGCCGGGTGGCCAGCTCTAAGAAGAGACGTGGTGGTTTCAAATTCTTCCATTTAAGAATGAGGGCGGCCACTGTGCTCTTCGGGACCTGCAATGCTGCCAAAATTGTTTTATACCCTTCCCGAGATCTGTGTCTCGACACAATTATGTCTCGGAAGTTTCCGGAATATTCCTTCGTCTTCATTGCTTGGTTTTTGTTCAGACATGCACTGTCAACTGCGGGACCTTATATAGACAGGTGTGTGCCTTTCCAAATCATGTACAATCAATTTAATTTACCACTTGTGGACTCCAATCCACTTGTAGAAACTTCTCAAGGATAATCAATGGAAACAGGATGCACTGAAGCTCAATTCTGAGTGTCACAGCAAAGGGTCTGAATACTTATGTAAATGTGATATTTCAGTTATTTATTTTTAATTACTTTGTAAATATTTCTAAACACCTGTTTTTGCTTTTATATTATGAGGTATTTGATGATTGATGATAAAACAAATGAGGAAGGTACAGAATGCAGAATATATTTTGACAGCATTATAGCGCTTTTGTTCTGGCGACAAAGTCCAATGTCCTCTATAGGGTAGAGATGAATTGCACAATATCTTTATGGAAGGACCGTTCAGAAGTCTGATAACGGAGGGGGAAGAAACTGTTCCTAGGTTTGGTGATGCGCTCTTTCAAACTTCTGTACCTTGTGCCAGATGGGATTAGGGAGATGAAGGAAAGACTAGATGAGACTAATCTTTTATTTCTGCTTTTCCGAGGTATTAAAACACAATGTAGCAGTTATTTCCAGACTTTGTGAGAGTAATTTTACAGTTTACTTATGGGAATCAACAAGCCACTTAAAGATGTGTGAGGAAGAAATGTATGGATCAGATTTCCAGAATTGAGCATGCCTTCAGGCTAAAAGAAACCAAAAGTGACATGAGTTTCAAATAATTTTCACTTGGATTAAGGATTCACGGGATGGCAGTGACTCGTTTTGAATGAATGTGCGAAGTATAAGAAATAAAGTGGACGAGCTTGAGGCTCAGTTAGAAACTGGCAAGTATGATGTTGTGGGAATTACAGAGACATGGCTGCAAGAGGGCCAGGGCTGGGAACTGAATATTCAAGGGTATACCTCCTATCGAAAAGACAGACAAGTGGGCAGAGGGGGTGGGGTAGCTCTGTTGGTGAGGAATGAAATTCAGTCCCTTGCAAGGGGTGACATTGAAACGGGAGATGTGGAATCAGTATGGATAGAACTAAGGAATTGTAAGGGTAAAAAGACCCTAATGGGACTAATCTACAGGCCCCCCAAACAGTTCCTGGACATAGGGCACAAGTTGAATCGAGTTAAAATTGGCATGTAGCAAAAGTAATGCTGTGGTTGTTATGGGAGATTTCAACATGCAGGTAGACTAGGAAAATCAGGTTGGTACTGGACCCCAAGAAAGGGACTTTGTAGAGTGCCTTCGTAATGGATTCTTAGAACAGCTTGTATTGGAGCTTACCAGGGAGAAAGCAATTCTCGATTTAGTGTTATGTAATGAACCGGATTTGATAAATGACCTTAAGGTTAATGAGCCATTAGGAGGTAGTGACCATAACATGGTCAGGTTTAATCTACAATTGGAGAGGGAGAAGGGTAGATTGGAGGTGTCAGTGTTGCAGTTGAATAAAGGGGTCTATGGGGCCATAAGGGAGGAGCTGGCCAAAGTTGACTGGAAAGATACACTAGCAGGGATGACAGTGGAACAAAAATGGCAGGTATTTCTAGGAATAATACAGAAGGTGCAGGATCAGTTCATTCCTAGGAGGAAGAAAGATTCCAAGGGGAGTAAGGGACGACCGTGGCTGACAAGGGACTTCAGAGACAGTATAAAAATTAAAGCGAAGAAGTACAATGTAGCAAAGATGAGCGGGAAGCAAGAGGATTGGGTAATGTTTAAAGAACAACAGAAGATAACTAAAAAGACAATACGGGGAGAAAAGATGAGGTACGAAGGTAATCTAGCCAAGGATATAAAGGAGGATAGTAAAAGCTTCTTTAGGTATGTGAAGATGAAAAAATTAGTTAAGACCAAAGTTGGACCCTTGGAGACCGAAAAAGGTGAATTAATTATTGGGAACAAGGAAATGGCAGATGAGTTGAACAGGTACTTTGGATCTGTCTTCACTAAGGAGGACACAAACAATCTTCCTGATATAGTAGTGGCCAGAGGATCTGGGGTGAAGGAGGAACTGAAGGAAATCTGCAATAGGCAGGAAATGGTGTTGGATAGACTGATGGGACTGAAGGGTGATAAATCCCCAGGGCCTGATGGTCTGCATCGCAGGGTACTTGAGGAAGTGGCTCTAGAAATCGTGGATGCATTGGTGATAATTTTCCAATGTTCTATAGACTCAGGATCAGTTCCTGTGGATTGGAGGGTAGCTAATGTTATCCCACTTTTTAAGAACGGCGGGAGAGAGAAAACAGGGAATTATAGACCAGTTAGGTTGACATCGGTGGTGGGGAAGATGCTGGAGTCAATTATAAAAGATGAAATAGCCGCACATTTGGATAGCAGTAACAGGATCGTCCGAGTCAGCATGGATTTACGAAGGGGAAATCATGCTTGACTAATCTTCTGGAATTTTTTGAAGATGTAACTAGGAAAATGGACAAGGCAGAGCCAGTGGATGTAGTGTACCTGAACTTTCAGAAAGCATTTGATAAGGTCCCACATAGGATATTAGTGGGGAAAATTAGGGAACATGGTATTGGTGGTAAAGTACTGACATGGATAGAAAATTGGTTGGCAGACAGGAAACAAAGAGTAAGGATTAATGGGTCCCTTTCAGGATGGCAAGCATTGACTAGTGGGGTACCGCAAGGCTTGGTGCTGGGACCACAGCTATTTACAATATACATCAACGATATGGATGAAGGGATTCAAAGTAAGATTAGCAAATTTGCAGCTGACACAAAGCTGGGTGGCAGTGTGAACTGTAAAGGGCTTGTCCCACCAGCATGCGATAGCATGCGTCTAGAGCGAACAAACGTGGTCGCGGGGCCGGCCCCACTTTGATCGGCGGAGGCTTATGGAGTTGTGCGGGGTTGGTCCCAACATCCCGCGGCGATCCAAAAATCTTGCACTGTTCGAAAATCCTGTGCGACAACGGCCTGTCGGCCCGCAGCCGCATTGAGGCTGTACCCAGCGCCTCAACGGGCGTACACAGCGCCTCAACGGGCGTATGCTGGCTCGAAAGGCCGAATGGCCTACTCCTGCACCTATTGTCTATTGTCTATTGTCTATTGATTAGATAATTTAAGAAGCTAACCTAGTGGTGAAGAGATTGATATCATTTTCCTTGAGCTAGATTTCTTGAGCCTAAAACTGTAACTATGATGATCACATATCCCAATTGGAATGGTATGTTTGAAGAATATGATGAGAGCGTGTTAGAGCTTTTGTTTGTGATTAAATCCTAGCCTACAATTGTTCTCAATTTGAACTGTGCTCAAGTATTTATCATGGTACTGATGTTGACATTTGTATTTTCCTGTCTGTTTCAGTATACAGTTAATACATATATTTTTGTAACTGGAATTGATTCGTATAGGTTTCAGGGGTTATGGGGAGAAGGCAGGAGAATGGGGTTCGGAGGGAGTGAAAGATCAGCCATGATTGGATGGCAGAGTAAACTTGGGCCGAATTACCTAATTCTGCTTCTATCACTTATGACTTTATGACCTTATGATTATTATCAACCTAACAGTTATTTGCCCTGATTAATTTTAAATTTAAGGAAAATGTGACTTGTACATTGTATAGAAATCTTAGCCAGAATGGAGAGGGATATTTATTGAGACCTCAAGACATGCTTGAAAGGGGCAATGATTTGGTCAGGTGATACAACAATGCAACATGTCCCAGTTGATAAAATGTAAATTTAAACACCGAAGGAAAGGCAAATAGTCATCTGATTAATCATTGCCCATATTAAAGATGCAATATCAATGGTTTGGATTAATTGGTTTGCAATTGATACCGTTTCAGATGGGTGACAGTTTTAGAAGATGTGTGCTTTAATTTCATTTGCAATTACATTGAAAATCTAAATTTTTCTCTCAAGTCTTGTGACGGCATTAAGGGTTAATCTTTGTAAAACTTAGTGTTTCTGGAAAAGAAACAGATATGTTTTATTTCCTTGTCATATTTCAAGTTCGGTGCTGTACTTTCCAAAAAAAATTAATAAATATTTCCACTTTTTGGTTGTTGTGCAGTGCATCTTAGGCCAATCTTATTTACAGTTTTTTCCATTTATTGCCTCTCTCCCTCCCTATTTCTCCCTCTTCCTCTCTCTCGCCCTCTCCCTCTCTCTCTTCATTTTATTAAACTGCTGTTTTGCATTTTTAAATTTCTCCAGTTTCTCTCTGGGGGGGGGGGGGGGGGGGGGGGGGGCTAAATTAAAAAAAGGCTAGCATTGTGATTAGTCATCCAAAATTATTGCCACAGTGGGATTGGGACCTGACCCAGTATTTGAAGGAAAACAAGGTCTGAAGTAATTATACGCACCTCCCATTCTTTCCCTGACCTATTTGAAATTGTTGGCAGACTTGATGAATGTATTTTTTTAAAGTTCTTGATATAATTTTTATATCTTGTAATCTAATGGAATTTTCTGAGAAGAATGAAATATATTTTGCTGTGGAAATGAACACATGGCTGATTTTTATTCAAACAATAGAACTTATTGAGCACAGAACAGGAAGTGTCTGCTGTACGAAAAGTTTTGCAGAAGCCAATTTTGTTTTAGTACACTTCCATGATGACCTCCTACTTTCCCTAGGCATGGATTTACTTCTGTCTGGGATAGAACACACAAGGATTAAATTTGAGTGTAATTCTTGTCTGCGATTGTTTGAGAAGCATATTGGGAAATAAAATGGTTTTATGGGTTTTCCGCATGGAGGCTGAAGACTTGACTAGGCACCAAACGGGAATGTTACATTTTGATGTTCTTGTCTCAGCAGGTTTGAAGAATTTCTTATGGCATTCACTGCTGAGCTGGGTGTAGTTTCCAGTGCTAAGATATGTGCCACATAATGTTTTTGTTTTTTACAATACAGTTTAAATCTGTGAAGTTTGCAAGCAATTGTACTAGTTGCTTTAATTTTTCCGCAATCAAATTTTATTTGAACTGTGGGAAGCAATGCAAAGGATTGTACACTTGTACACATCATCAATATTTTAAATGATTGTAAAATTCTAATGAAGGGAAAGCTGCATCTAACCTTCCATGCATCCCAGCTACAGGGAACAAGTCCTCATTTAATAAATACTTATATTGTGTCCCATACTGATTCTGATTATACTCATGGGATTAGGATGGACCAGGGATTGGCTTCTGAGTACTTTCAACATCAGTACCACTAAATGTGAGAATATTTAAAGAAATGTTGAAAGTACTCAGAAGCCAATCCACCACTTTATATGATTCCACCTTCTAGTCGCTTTGGCATTGATAATACTATTCAAATCATTTCGGACTGTTTGCGATTTTAACATTGTAATCTTTAATAAATTGTGGCAATACTTTTGACCAGCCTGTCTTGGTGTTAATATACAGTTCTAATTTCTAACATGGTTGCATGGTTTCAAATCATGTTGCATTTTGTAAAGTTAAATGGGGGCCCTTCCTCAGTGATTTTCAGAATGTCTATCCAACAGTTTTCTCTGGGCCTCACTGAGTGCTATGACCAAAGCACTTAGTCATCTCTGTTTAATTGAACTTCTCAGCACATAGAATGCTAATGCATGTTGGTTAAAGGAAAGTTTGAAATGGAGAGCAAGTGTGATTTGAATTTAGTTGCATGAGAAAACCTGTATGCAATTTTCAACTTATACTTAATTTTCACCATGCACTTGCATGGTTACTCAGTTAATATTGTCATACAGATAGGCCAATTCTCACTTTTAATGTTGACTGGTGTGGCACTTAGTTAAAATGAGCCATCAGGTATGTATAATTTTCTGCTGGGGCAAAATGTGGCATTACTATGATAAAGCTGTGATGCACGTCCCATACACTTCCATATAGTAGATTGTCAGAAGTACCATTGTGCATTCAGATTATTGTACAGAAAGTTCCTGAGTTTATTAAAAGCCAGAAATATGTAATTATTTTAACTGGGGAAGTATATCTTTATTCTCCTCATTTTTTAGATTATGTTAAGATTTCAATTATTGTACAAGGTCATTATCGTGCAGATTCATATATTTATTCCTTTTTTGACATGCCAGTGTTTCTGGCAAGGCCAACATTTATTTCTGATCCATGGGTATCTTTGTGAAGATGCTATTAAGTCACTTTCTTTAACCATTGCTGTCCTTCTGATGAAGAAATGCCCACAATGCTGTGGGGCAGGAAATTCTAAGGTTTGGATGAAGGAGGATCAAGGTTGTATGGATGGAGTGCAACCTTTAGGGGATCCTGGAATTGGTGGCATTCCCATGCACTCTGTCATTGTTCATCTTTGTGATTGCAGTTGATAGTCTAGGAGGTGCTAAATGAATAACTGCTGTACTTTTTGTCGGTGCAACATACCATAATTACTGGGAGCTGCTGGTGGATTGAATGTATATTTTAGGATGGTTCATTTGGAGCTAATCAAGCAAGCTGGCTTGTCCTGGTTGGTGTTGAGCTTCTTGACAGTTGTTTGACCTGCAGTCATCCAGAGAAGCGGAGAATATTCATACTCTTGACTTATGCCTTCTATTGTATTGTGTTGGAAGCTGAGTCAACTGCTGCTGCAGGATATCTAGTCTCGGACCTGCTATTAGCCATAGCATTTATGTGGCCTAAAGTGTTGATTTTTTTTTGTGGGAGATTTGGTGTTGGTACCACCATTGAATGTCATTGATAAATAGTTAGACTTTTTAGCAATGGACTTTGCCTGTCACATACCTGTTCTTTGACACAGATCCGCCCATGTCGGCATTTTTTAAAGATTTGCTGAGCAAATGTACATTGTGTTATTTTTAGCGGACATTTGCATTCTGACCATGGAAAGGTCATTTACAAAGCACCTAAAGATTGTTGCACCCAGGACATTGTCCTGTGGAATACCTGCAGTCCTGGGACTGGCATGAATGATTCCAAGAACCACAATTGTCCTGAAGTCAGTGAAGTATAAATCTGACCATTGGTATATTTTCTTCTTGGTGCCCATTAACTTCAGTCTTACCAGGTTTCTATGATGCTCCACAATGTTAAATGCTGCGTTAATCTCCAGCCAGCTACTTGGCTCCTTGATTCCTGTTTTGACAAGGTTGCGCTGAAATCTGGAGTGCAGTTATCCTGACGAACCTTAAACTGGGCATCGAAGAGCAGGCTATTGATGAGTTATGTATGGCTCAATTGCACCATCTATGATGCCTACCATCACTTTGCTAGTGAGAGCAGACTGGGTGTAATAAGTTGCCTTGGGTTAGTTCTACTTTTTGTGTACAGGAAAGCCTTGGGCATTACATTATTTTTAATCTATATTAATTGAAGTTATATGTGCTTCACAGGCTGAGCCAGCAATTAAATGCCCACGCCAAATTGCCCTTGAGCTGCTGGTGAGCCTCCTTCTTGAACCATTGCAGTCCTTCAAAACTCTTTAGATTCTGGAGTAGTTCCTGAAGATTGGCGGGTAGCAAACGTAACCCCACTTTTTAAGAAGGGAGGGAGAGAGAAAATGGGGAATTACAGACCAGTTAGTCTAACATCGGTAGTGGGGAAACTGCTAGAGTCAGTTATTAAAGATGGGATAGCAGCACATTTGGAAAGTGGTGAAATCATTGGACAAAGTCAGCATGGATTTACGAAAGGTAAATCATGTCTGACGAATCTTATAGAATTTTTCGAGGATGTAACTAGTAGCGTGGATAGGGGAGAACCAGTGGATGTGGTGTATCTGGACTTCCAGAAGGCTTTCGACAAGGTCCCACATAAGAAATTAGTATACAAACTTAAAGCACAAGGCATTGGGGGTTCAGTATTGATGTGGATAGAGAACTGGCTGGCAAACAGGAAGCAAAGAGTAGGAGTAAACGGGTCCTTTTCACAATGGCAGGCAGTGACTATTGGGGTACCCCAAGGCTCAGTACTGGGACTCCAGCTATTTACAATGTATATTAATGATCTGGATGAGGGAATTGAAGGCAATATCTCCAAGTTTGCGGATGACACTAAGCTGGGGGGTAGTGTTAGGTGTGAGGAGGATGCTAGGAGACTGCAAGGTGACTTGGATAGGCTGGGTGAGTGGGCAAATGTTTGGCAGATGCAGATAATGTGGATAAATGTGAGGTTATCCATTTTGGTGGCAAAAATAGGAAAGCAGACTATTATCTAAATGGTGGCCGATTGGGAAAGGGGGAGATGCAGCGAGACCTGGGTGTCATGGTACACCAGTCATTGAAGGTAGGCATGCAGGTGCAGCAGGCAGTAAAGAAAGCGAATGGTATGTTAGCTTTCATTGCAAAAGGATTTAAGTATAGGAGCAGAGAGGTTCTACTGCAGTTGTACAGGGTCTTGGTGAGACCACACCTGGAGTATTGCGTACAGTTTTGGTCTCCAAATCTGAGGAAGGACATTATTGCCATAGAGGGAGTGCAGAGACGGTTCACCAGACTGATTCCTGGGATGTCAGGACTGTCTTATGAAGAAAGACTGGATAGACTTGGTTTATACTCTCTAGAATTTAGAAGATTGAGAGGGGATCTTATAGAAACTTACAAAATTCATAAGGGGTTGGACAGGCTAGATGCAGGAAGATTGTTCCCGATGTTAGGGAAGTCCAGGACAAGGGGTCACAGCTTAAGGATAAAGGGGAAATCCTTTAAAACCGAGATGAGAAGAACTTTTTTCACGCAGAGAGTGGTGAATCTCTGGAAGTCTCTGCCACAGAGGGTAGTTGAGGCCAGTTCATTGGCTATATTTAAGGGGGAGTTAGATGTGGCCCTTGTGGCTAAGGGGATCAGGGGGGATGGAGAGAAGGCAGGTACGGGATACTGAGTTGGGATGATCAGCCATGATCATATTGAATGGCGGTGCAGGCTCGAAGGGCCGAATGGCCTACTCCTGCACCTAATTTCTATGTTTCTATGTTGAGGTGTGGGTACACCCACAGTGAGGTTAAGGGCAGTGGGATGGTGCGTAGCTTGGCGGGAAACTTCCAGGAGGTGATGATCCCATGCCTTTTCTGCCCTTTCTGTTCGAGCTGGTTGATGGTGTAGATTTGGAAGGTACTGTCTGAGTAGTCTTGATATGTTTTTGCAGTGTATCCTGTGGATAGTGCAAACAGCTGCTATGGTGTATTGGTGGTCGAATGAGCAAATAATTGTCTCTGGGGTGTTTATCAAGTGGGCTGCCATGGTGTTGTGCTTCATGAGTGATACTGAAGCTGCAGTCATCCCGTCAAGTGGAGAGCATTCCATCACATTCTGGACTTGAGCCTTGTAAATGGTGAACGGGCTTTGTGGAGTTAGGAGGCGAGTTACTCATTCCAGGACTCCTACCCTCTGGCCGGCTGTTTAGTTTAATGTGGCGACACAGTGTGGAAACAGGCCCTTCGGCCCACCGGGTCCGCGCCGACCAGCGATCCCCGCACATCAACACTATACAACACCCATTAGGGACATTTACCAAGCCAATTAACCTACAAACCTACACGTCTTTGGAGTGTGGGAGGAAACCAAAGATCTCGGAGAAAACTCATGTAGGTCACGGGGAGAACGAGCAAACTCTGTATGGACAACGCCTGTAGTCAGGATCAAACCGGGGTCTCCGGCGCTGCATTTGCTGTAAGGCAGCAACTCTTCTGCTGCGCCACTGTGACTGCCCGTGGTAGCCACGTTGTGTATATGGCGACTCCAGTTCATATTCTGGTCAATAGTGACCCCCCATGATGTTGATTGTGGGGGATTTAATGGCATTGAGTTTCAAGGGCAATAGTTGAATTTTCTCTTAGCTGGATATTGTCATTGCCTGTTACTTGTGGAAATTATTGTTGCTGGCCAACTATCAGCCCATGTCTAGATAATGCCCAAGACTTGTTGCATTTGGTTGTGGACTGCTTCAATATCTGAGGCGTCGTCAATAGAGCTGATTCTTGTGCAATCATCAGTGAACATCCCTATTTCTGACATTACTTCTGAAAAAAGGTTAACGATGAAGCAGGAGAGTACATATTATTTTATTATTATTATTATTATTATTTGTTTATTTGTTCCGAACAAGTAAAGACATAAATAAGAATAAATAACAACAACAAAATCGAAGTAGTCAAACAATTGGACATTCCAGGCAATGTTTGCAAAGCAATGAAAAGCATAAAGCAAAATTTAAATGTCCAACACTTTTTCTTTACAAGCTCGAAAAGGAGTGAGAAGAAGAATAACTTATTTAATCTCACCCCATCTCCTTAAAACCTTCTTCCATATTTAATAATTAATTAATAATAATAATACCATAGACAATTTTTAGAGATGCATACAGACATATATATACATTCAATTGATATACACATACAAGTAATATGTATGAAGTAACCAAAAAACATAAATAAATAATTAATAAAATAATAAATAAACATTAACCCCTGTTTGTCAACCATCCCCTTCATCCCTGTACCTTGTGAAAAAAAGTTTTTTGCATGTCATTTTGAACTGGTTCATATTTGGACATTGCTTTAACTCCACATTCAAACTGTTCCACAATCCTACTCCACAGACCGAAATACAAAAAGTTTTTCTGGTCGTGCGGACTCTTTGCACCTTAAAATTAAATATTCTTCTTAAATTATAACCCCCCCCACTCGCTCATTGAATAATTGTTGTATATTTCCAGGTAAGTTTTTATTTTTGGCCCTAAACATTATCTGTGCTGTTTTAAATGCAACCAAATCTTCTAATTTTAATAATTTTGACTGTAAGAATAATGGATTAGTGTGACCCAGATACCTGACATTGTGAATAATACGTATTGCTCTTTTTTGCAGAATAGTTAATGAATGTTAATTATTGCCCCAGACTTCTGCACAGTAATTGAAATAGGGTAAGATTAGTGAACAGTAGAGAATGCGGAGTGATTCGTGATCCAGAACCTGCTTAACTTTGTGTAATACAGAAATGCTTTTCGACATATTTTAGAACAACATTTCAGGAGGAAATATTAATTTTGGAGTGCAAGATCTAAGTAATACATCTGGGACATTTCCATCTCCATAATCTTTATATCCAATGGTCTCAATGGTTTCTTGGTATCATGTTTAGTGAATTGAATTGGCTGATGACCAACTAGTGTGAAAGCGTGTGAATCTCCTGAGGTGGTTCATTTATTTGGAATATTTTCAAATAGCATGGTGAGTTCCACCGTTATTGATGATGGGAATATTCTTGGTCTTCTTCATCAATAAGCTGTGCAATTGTTCATCACCATTCACAATTCAGGTGGTAGGTCTGCAGAGCTTTGATCTCATCTGTTGGGTTTAAAATTGGTTAGCATCCATGTTGTCCTGTGTTGTAATTATACAAGGCTGGCATTTCATCACTTGTTGATGCTTCTGGCATGCCGTCCTCACGTTTTGAACCTGCAATGTTAATGATAGAGTCCTTTAAAACAAATAAAGGGGCTGTCCCACCGCGGCGACCTAATCTGCGAGTTTAGAAGAGTTTACCCTCGACTCAAACTCGCAGCATGGTTGACACGTCCTAGGAGGTCCTATGAGGTCACTGGAACTTTCCTTCATGCTCAAGGGAAGTTCCCACATACTCCCGGCCTCAGCTAGGTCACGGAAAAATTTTCAGCATGCTGAAAACATTTCCGCGAGTAAAAATTGGTCGGCATGGTTCTTTTTAGCTCGTAATGCAGTGGAGTGGGGTCGCTATGTAATAACAGGCAGTCGAGGGCAGCTGTAGGCAATCTCCTTCGCTGACCAGACATTTTAATTGGCTCATTGGAGTTTTCAGGACCAAGGAAAACCGACCGGTAGGTTAAATGCCCGTTAAACTGTATTAAACGTTGTCTGACTTCTTAAAACGTGTCTCCACTCCTTCTCTCCCCTTCTCCCCCCTTCTCTACCCCTTCTCCCCCCCTCCCTCCCCCTCTCCCTTCTCTCTCCCCCCTCTCTCCCCCTCTCTTCTACCCCCCCCCCCCGCGCTCTCTAAAGGACTTACCGTACACTGTGCAGCCGTCTTTTACCTTCCTCTTCATTGCGGGTGTGAATTTCAGACACCACTCCCCCGCTTTCCCTGGCCCCCGCCTTTGCTGTGTGTGTGTGTGTGTGTGCGGTCGATCCAGCTCGCGGTTTCATCGCTGACGGTCGATCCAGCTCGAGGTTTTCCATGCGAGTGCCCTCGAGCTTGAAGGTCGAAGACACTCTTCTGAACTCGTGGATTAGGTCGCCGCAGTGGGACAGCCCCTTAAAGCTGCAAGTATACTAAATATTTGTTACTTTATAGACATGATTTAAATGTAGATGTAGGTTCTCAGGTGTAGTGCGGCAAAAAATTGATAAGAAATATTCAAAGAAATATATAAAATCATATCGCCATCGAGCCACACAGCACGGAAACAGACTCTTCGGCCTAACTTATCCATGCTCATCAAGATGCCAATGAAACTCGTCTCATTTGCCTGTATTTGGCCCATCTCTCTCCAAACCTTTTGGTCCTATGTACCTGTCTAAATCTCTTGTCAATGCTGTTATTGAACCTGCCCCAACTAGTTCTTATTGTTCTTATAGTTCTTATAGCTCCAACTGTTATTGAACCTGCCCCAACGAGATCTTCCCATCTCCCCCCATATCTGCCTTCCGCAAAGACCGCTCCCTCCATAACTCCCTTGTCAATTCTTCCCTTCCCTCTCGTACCACCCCCTCCCCGGGCACTTTCCCTTGCAACCGCAAGAGATGCAACACTTGTCCCTTTACCTTCCCCCCTCGACTCCGTTCAAGGACCCAAGCAATCGTTCCAGGTGCGATAGAGGTTTACCTGCATCTCTTCCAACCTCATCTATTGCGTCCGCTGCTCTAGATGTCAGCAGATCTATATCGGTGAGACCAAGCGGAGGTTGGGCGATCGTTTCGCCGAACACCTCCGCTCGGTTCGCAATAACCAAGCCGACCCCCCGGTGGCTCAGCACTTCAACTCCCCCTCCCACTCCGTCTCCGACCTCTCTGTCCTGGGTCTCCTCCATGGCCACAGCGAGCAGCACCGGAAATTGGAGGAACAGCACCTCATATTCCATTTGGGGAGTCTGCATCCCGGGGGCATGAACATCGAATTCTCCCAATTTTGTTAGTCCTTGCTGTCTCCTCCCCCTCAGCCCCCCTGCTGTCTCCTCCCAAACCAGCCTTCGGGCTCCTCCTCCTTTTCCTGTCTAAATCAGTCTGAAGAAGGGTTTTAAAAACGTGCTATTTCCTTCGTAGATGCTGCTGCACCCGCTGAGTTTCTCCAGCTTTTTTGTGTACTACTTCTTCTGACAGCCTGTTTCATATACCCACCACCCTCTGAGTGGATAAGTTGCCCATCAGGTTCCTATTAAATCTTTCCCCTCTCACCTTAAATCTGTCATCGTACTTTTAGCACTGGTGGTTAAAGCAATTTCACTTATGCTACTCTTGACTTTTGATACATTTGTTCCAGGCAGTCGAGTGAACTAACCAAGAACCCCTTTGGTTGACATTGGCTGAATAAAAATTAAAAATCGTGTATATTCCTGACACAACCTGGCTTTCTTTCACGGGAGTATTAGTGTGTGTCATGACTTGCTTGCATATGATGTGCAGAGGTGGCTCAATATCTGTTCCTGACCTGCATTTGTGCAGTTTCTTTATGTGTAATAGTTTGTAGCTGTCCATTAATCTGGTTAGAAGTTGCAGATTTAATAAACATACCTAATTTTTGGCAATGTACAAAATACATGATTTCATTTTGTTAATGAATGTTTAATAGACTGGGAGTAGACGTAGATGTTGGCAAAAGTTGGAGAGATGGGGGAAGCTGTATAATGCTGCTTGCCCAAAAGTTAAAAATATATATATTTTAAGGCACGATTAGAACTTCATGCCTTTTCAAAAATGTTTATGGTCATTTTGTGCCTTTATATCTTTAAGATGATGATATGTTGCAGCTGCTACTGAATTTTGGAAAACATCCCTTAGAATAAAGGGGAGGTGATTTAAGACTGAGATGAGAAAAAACTTTTTCACCCAGAGAGTTGTGAATTTATGGAATTCCCTGCCACAGAGGGCACTGGAGGCCAAGTCACTGGATGGATTTAAGAGAGAGTTAGAAAGAGCTCTCGGGGCCAGTGGAGTCGAGGGATATGGGGAGAAGGCAGGCACGGGTATTGATAGGGGACGATCAGCCATGATCACAATGAATGGTGGTACTGGCTCGAAGGGCCGAATGGCCTCTTCATGCACCTTTTTTTCTATGTTTCTATGTAGTCATCATTTCTGAATTCCTCCGATTATAAGTAGTAGTAAATGTTTCATGTATTTATACTTATGCTACTGGCTTTGAATTTTGATAATGTTTGTGCCCTGTGGTTGGTCACTTTTGCTGGAGTATGATTTTTGGACAGTTAAATAATATTTTGCAGCAGGTAGATTAATGTCTAAATTTGGGTTGGGAACCTGTTAGGTACCTTAAATTAGCAAATCTTCATGGTTGGCATAATTCAGTCGTAATCTGTGACTGTTGCAACCCTTCATTCTGTCGAAGGAAATGGATTTACTTGCTGTCTGCCTCCTGATCCCTTCCAACACCACCACTCCAAACCCCTCCATCTCATCTCTCCATCCATACCCCCACCTCCAAATTCTGCTTCTGCAAATGATCAGGAATCCTGACATAAAAGTCATTCATCTCAAGAAGCTGCTTAAGATATAACAGTCGGATTCAATCTGGGATTGCGATGTCTGCAGTTTTTAATACCCTGTTAAAAATGTGGATTGCATCTGTCTTCCAAGGCATTGCCAAAATTATAATTATCGTTTTTCGTAATTCACTGCCAGGATTTGAAAAGAAAATGTGTTGGTTCTGATCGTTGACCAAAATTGTTTGAGCTTGATCTTTCCAATTGATTAACCTTGTCAAGAGATAGAATTGAGGCATTAGAGTTGGCATGAGAGTGGAATCCCAAGTGTGGGCTTTCATTCATGAATTATATACATAAGTGATAAATGAGTTGTGGTTGACAATAATTTGGCTAAGCTGTGATTTTATTTGTGCAGTAGAACTAATTGCTAACATGCACTTGGCTTGATCCTGCCATTCCCCTTCCACATTAAGTGACTGGTTTTCTTGAAGCATGGTCACCGAGAAGTTTGAAATGTGCTCCTGCACATCTTTCAAAGCCAGTATGGCATTTCCAACATCTGACTTTCATCTGCTTAGTTTGTGGCTTAGCGTCTTTGTAAACTATGGTGAAGCTCAGTCTCACTTTTGATTTTACTCTAAACCTATTTTGTGGATTGGAGAAATCAAAGGTAATTCTATGTCAGTAACTAGTTAGTTTTGGCTGCAAAGTCAAGTTTAATTCATAAATTAAAGCTTCATAACTGGGTTCATAATTAGTCTATTTATGATTAGTATAATTTACTGCCTTAGATTCACTAGGTACTACAGTAAAACTCTGCTATTCTGATGCACTCAGTACTTCTATGGAGCCAGAGTATGGTGCCATCTTTTGGGCGGCTGAATGTTTTTTTTAAATACCGCAACATATTTTTAATTGATTTTTTTAAGAAGATATTACACAGTACAATTTAACCAGTGAGTTTGAAGCAAGGATGTGACCAGGGAACCACGTTTCAAGCTTCTCAGTGACCATGCTTCAAGAAAACCAATCACAATGTGGAAGGGGAATGACAGGATCAAGCCTGTTAGCAATAGCAATTAGCATGTTAGCAATTAGTTCTACTGCAAAACAGAAATCACAACTTGGCCAAATCTTTGGCGAATTTTATTTTATTAATACCGCAACATATTTTAAATTGATTTTTTTAAGAAGATATTACACAGTAAAGTTTAGCTTAAGTGTGAAGGGAGCGTGGGAAGAGGGACCCAGGACCTCCGGCGACTGACCGGTTTGGTGGTGGGGCATTGGTGCTGGCAAGGGGATGGTGTGGCAAACATCACCTGGTGAGCTATCTGCTAAATGATTCGAATTTCCAAATGGTTGAATATTGACTCTTGTAGTTTTAATATATGTTGGCCAGTGGCAAGAGTAGTTCCACTCCTTTTTAAAAATTTAGCTTATATTTTCGGGATGTAAAGCTGGAACCAAGATTCCATAATAAATAAAAATACCCAGTCTTTGTTGTGCACATTACAATTGTCGGATTGTTATTCAGTAACCTTA
This sequence comes from Leucoraja erinaceus, assembly GCF_028641065.1. Taxonomy (NCBI): domain Eukaryota; kingdom Metazoa; phylum Chordata; class Chondrichthyes; order Rajiformes; family Rajidae; genus Leucoraja; species Leucoraja erinaceus. The sequence continues at coordinate 64,202,907 of NC_073382.1, forward strand.
GTTAATTTGTTTTGAATTTGTTTCTAATAAAGGCAAAAATGTATGCTTTTGCACTGGACAATAGATTGGGTATATCTTGCTGGACATGTCTTCAGGTTATAGTGGTTGGGGTTTCTGAGAATTAACTGCAGCCCCAAGTAGACTATTATTTTACAATGGCATGCTTGTCTTCAAACAGTGTGCACAGCAATTTGAATTGTGCAAGTAGTCATCACTTCGGCATCTGAGAGGAGACAGAGGTGAAACCACATCTCACTAATGTGCTATTGCTCCACTTAATGAAGTTTGTAAAGGAGTGGAGAGCAGAGATAACATGGCTTGTAAATGTCATCTTTGATGGAAGACAGCAGCAACTGGTATGCATGATATGGGAACTGTGGGAGTAGGTAAAAAAAAATCACTAATCATATTAAAGGACCATTGAATTTATCACAGCACAGATTTGGCTATTTGGTCTGTGCCAGGTTTTGACTGGGGCAATCACAAGCATTGTTGTGTGCTTTCCCAGATGCTGAGTGATTTGATCGCTTTTGGTTATTGCCTCCATTATTAAAATTTAATTTTAATATATACAACTTCAACAATCTCCCCTGCAACAACCCTCTCTTTGACAACGTAGTGCATATTCCAACCACTCTTAAGGAAAAGCCCTAATTTCCATTTCCAGCTTAAACACAAATGGCCGTGTTAAACTAATAACCTCGCCTCATGATTCCCCATTCAGAGGAAATTATTACTTCTTATCAAGGATGTTGTGGAGTCTAATTGTTGAGTTATAAAGAATATTGTATAAACTTAATTTGTCTTCCTTTGAAAGTTGAGCGTGACCTATTGAAATAAAAACTTGCAGAGGCAATTCTTATCTTATTGTTGGGTCAAATGGAGAGCAAGATTATATGATGGTAAAATTAGACCTGGAATTTTATTAAATGAAGTAAAGCAACCCTTTTTATCCTCACAAAAGATACTGCAATTCTATAGCTCATTTGCTCACAAGAGTGTGGGTATTGCTTAAACTGAAAAATGTCAATTTATTTTATTGGGATTCTGTTAAAATATAAACTATTCAAGATCTAATAAAGAGTGAAAATGCTCGAAAATATAAATGTTGTACTGCTCTTTGTAGTGTTTCTAATTAAATCCTTCAACACTTAAAGGATATCTTTTGTTTTGTCATAGCTTTCTCTTTGCCCATAAAAAAATCAGCCCCACGGTAGATTTTTTTCACAATGATGGTTTCTAATCTCTGCTTTCGTCCCAGTGAATTATTCTTTAGTTTTTGTGTCCTTTCCAGAAAATTTGGTTTGTAAAACTGACTATAATATTGAATGTTTTAAGACATTCTGGCGATGAATTTGTTAAGTTTTTTATCTTTGTGCTTTATACTTTAAAATTGAAAGACAATTTTTTACCTTTTTATGTATTTCCCAACATGAACTGATTGATTGAATTGATTGAAAGATAAAGCACAGAAACAGACACTTCAGCACTCTGAGCCCATGCCACCCAACGTTCACAATAGTTCCATGTTATCCCACTTTTGCATCCACTCCCTACCACCTGAGACATTTTACAGAGGCCAATTAACCAACATACCTGCATGTCTTGGGATGTGGGAGGAAATTGGAGCACCTTGAGGAAAGCCACACGGTTGCAGGGAGAATGTGCAAACTCCACACAGACAGTACTCACGATCAAGATCGAGCCCAGGTCTTTGGTGCTTTGAAGCAGCAGGTACTACTGTGCCTCCTTTACAATTAAACAATTATACATTTGACTTGCACTGTGCTTCTAATTAATTTTTTTGTTTAATTAATCAAAATATAATTTTTTTTTCACTTGCCATTTAAATCTGCATCTGTTATTTATTCTGCTAATTTCAGTTTTCAAGAACTTTCAAGAACATTTTTGTTCACTAAATGTTTTGAGACTGATATGATTCAACTATATTTATGGAGAATGTAAGTGGATATAGTATAAATTCCAGACCACAAAAATTCCAGTGAATCTCTGAAGCTAAATCTGCAGTCAGAGATGAGCCACTCACACTTGCCATTGTCCTATGAAAAAAGTTTGATCTTTCACTGAGTGGTTAATCCAAAGAGAATTTACAGAGAGAAACTACATCAGTCAGTCCGGCTTCAGAAAAGCAGTTGGCAGAATTGCTTTATGGGAAGATAAGTGGGTAACATTAACAGAAAAGAGAGAACTTGAAAACATCGTCCTGTAAAATCCAGGCACATATTAACTGTACAAAAAAACTCTTAAACTTGGCAATTATGGTGTATTTTCAGGCCTGTGCTTCAAGTGTATTTTTTAATTTCTCTTCATTCAGTAAATTTGTGTCCTCTTTCTTCAGTAAAACCTATTTTTACCTGACGTTTTTTATTCTAACTAAATTAATATTTGAGATTTCTTAATGTTGATTAGTTTACTATATCCTAACTTTCCAGTCTTCTCAATTTGGATCAAACTTGTTTAATCCACTTCAATGTATTTTTCCAGAGTAGCATACTTGTAACACTTCATTACCGTTTTCCTGATTCCAGCTGCAAAATATCCCTGCCTCACCATTGTTGTTTGTTAATTATAAGAACCAGAAATGCTGGAATCATTTATGTATCATCTATGGTGAGAGTTAGCATTGCAGCTGCTGACCTTTTTCTCTGAACTGAGGGAAATTAAAGATAAAATTATTTAAAGAAAAAGAAACAAGACTTGCATTTATAAAAGAGTATGCACAGACCCAGGATGTCCTGAGGCACCTATAACCAATGAACTACTTAAATAAAAACAGATTGCAAATTTCCAGTATTTGCATTATTTTGTGCTTGTGCTTTTTAATGTTTATCAGCAAATATATAGACCGGGTAAAAGGGGTGGGGGAAAGATTTTCAATTAGATAAAGAGCAGATAGGTTAAGGCAGGAGACATAAAGGTACATTGGGGAAAAAAACAGCAGGATGGATAATATTTTTAAAATCAGACAGCAGGATAATTGATTTAAAATAAATAGACAAGTCCTGTGTCGTCACTGCTAGCTGAGCCATTGTGACGCAGCACCCACGGGAGGCGTGGTCCACCAACTCAAGCCGTTCCTGAACGTAAATTTGCTGATCACTGCTAGCTGAGCCATTGTGACTTTGTCAGTTGAAGCTGGTCGTTTTAAATTATTTTTAAATTCTTTTGATGTTTTTAAACTTTTACTTATTAAAAGTAAGTAATAAGTTGAGAAATAAAGAATAAAATGTTCAGTGAAGGTGTTCTCGGCCTCGAGGGGAAAAATGTCAATCAGAATATGTAAAAATGTAATAGTTATCGTGTAGTGTTTTTGCGAAGATTTAAAGACAACCACATATACACGCACATATACACACGCATATACACATGTACAAGATCAGAGTTTTAATAAGTATATGATATATGATATGATATGATAGATAGATAGTGATGACCTGTATTTGGACAAAACAATTGGAATCAGTGGAGTATAATAACAAGCTGAGGCAGGCAAATTATATTGGCAATCGAGGGCAATTGGTCGGGTTCCTGATCAAGAAAAAAATTAAAGAACTTGCACGCTGCCTTGGTAAAGGCATGAAGAAACTAACAGTGGAATTGTGAGGGTCAAGAACATAGAAATGGAGAAATAATCACAAAGTCTCAAATAGTTATGTTTAAATTGTTCGAAGTAGCAGACAGATTCTTGTATGCGGTCCTGTGAACAATGAGAGGTAAAGTAGGTAAACTACTAGGATAGACATGTTTGCAGATCAGGAGAAAGATCATGAGAAGCATGGGGCCTGCTGGAAGCTTTGATTGTGCAGCTGACGTTAATTGTGGTCTGGGAAATGTTGGTGTGTTCATGTTCTGGGGGAGGTTTAGAGAGTTACCTATCAATCTCTGTGAAGTTGAATTCGCTGCCAAACAACAGCACTACTGACTTTGATCATGGCCCATGCCCTACTGCCATCATTTGGATCCAAGAGAATCTGGTGCTGATGGCCGTCTGCCAATTTGAATGTTTCCCAATTTAATATCTTGTAAGAACAATTATCACAATGTTGATCATTTCTCCAAGCTTGTTGCAAGCATCTTTAACGTAAGGTATTGCTCTTGTTAAACAATTTAATAACATTTGTAATTTTCATTTGCCAGCTGGTATATTCATGTACCTTTTATGTGGTATTTATGGTAAAAGTAACATAGTAGAAAAATACTTTTACCTAATTTAAATGCTGTTAGGAAACTTGTACAATTTTGAATTTAAAAGGGCATTATTCAGGTGAAGATTTACAAGTATTATTTCCCTTTTGTTTAGTTTAGTTTAGAGATACAGCGTGGAAACAGGCCCTTCGGCAGTCTGCATCGACCAGCGATCCCTGCACACTAACACACTAGGGACAATTTACATTTATACCAAGCAACTTAACTGACAAATCTGTACGTCTTTGGAGTGTGGGAGGGAACCAAAGATCTTGGGGAAAACCTACACAGGTCACGGGGAAAACGTCCAAACTCCGTACAGACAGCACCCGTAGTCAGGATCGAACCCGGGTCTCTGGCGCTGTCTCTAACACTGGGTCTCAAACGCTCTACCGCTGTGCCACCCCACGGTGTTATGTATAAAAAAGTTCTTTGAATTTGAATTTTTGTAAAGTCTCATTGATTGTCTATTCTAGAACTTGGGAGGTGATATGGGCCTACTAGGTTTAGATTTATTATTGTCACCTGTACCAAGGCACAATGAAATGGTTTTGTTTTGCATCCTATCTAATCAGATTAAATAATTATACAGAGTATTATTTATACAAATACAATCAGGTCAAACTCAAGTGCAATAGCTAGAGAAAAGTGCACAATACAGAGTGCAGAAATATAGTTCTCAGCATTGTAGCCTATCAGTTACATGTACAATCTGCAATGGAGTAGAGGAGATTTAGACAGTACGCTAGCTTCTTGAAGGACTGTTCAGAAGCCTGAAACAGCGCGGAAGAAGCTGTTTGTAAGTCTGGTGGTGCTGCTTCAAAGATTCTGTACCTTCTGATGAATGGGAGTAGGGAGAAGAAGGAAAAGACCGGGGTGGGACACGACTTTATGTTGGCTTCTTTTCCGAGACAGTGATGTGTCGCTGGTGTCCATGGCAGGACATCTGGTCTGTTGTGTAGATCGAGTCAATAATTCATGCTTGGTTGCTTGTGCAAAATGTGCTCCTTAGTAGTGACTGCATGTTGTATTCAGCTTCTGAAATTCGTAACCATATCAATAGAACCAAATTTCATTCATGGAGTACAGTTGCAATAGTGCATATTTGATACAACTTGAACTTAATTTCTAGACTTTACAGTCATAAAGATGATACTTACACAGTGATCTTCCTTAGGAGTGTAAGAGTAATGGCCATTAATTAAGGGATATTTAGATGGATGATATGTAGATATATGTCTACTGTATTCAGCGTACCCAATGTGGGCTCCTGTACGTTGGCGAGACCAAACGCAGATTTGCAACCATTTTGCTGAACATTTGCATTCGATCACTCGGTCCGCTAAGCCTACTGTATCTGCCGGTTGCTAACCATTTTAGCTCCCCTTTCCATTTTCACACTGACCTTTCTGTACTGGGTCTCCTCCGTTGCCAGAGGCCACACACAAAACGGAGGAACAGAACACCTTATTCTGCTTGGGTAGCTTACAGCCCAATGGTATGAATATTTGATTCAACTAACCCCATCCCCCCACCCCACCCCCTTTCTCTTCTAACCCCTCTCTCTTCCTCCCCTTCCCTGGGCCCCATCTGGATGCCCACCAATTTCTCATCTCCACTCAGGAAACAGGTCTTTGGCCCACCGAGTGTGCACCGATCACCGGCACCCTATCCTACACACTAGGGGAATTTACAAAGGCCAATTAACTTAAAAACATGCACATTTCGGGAATGCGAGTAAACCGAAGCACCTGGAGAAAATAAACCTGGTCACAGGAGGAACATAATGAACTCTGTATAGACAGCATCCGTAGTCAGGATTGAACCCGGGTCTGTAGTGAGTTACTTGCTGCAGGATTCCAAGCCTATGACCTGCTGTTGTAGCCATGTTGTGTATAAAGCTACTTCAGTTCAAATTCTAGTCAGTGGTAACTACCCAGGATATTGATCGTGCAGGACTCGGTGATGGTGATGCTATTGAATGTCAGGGGTAATGGTTGGATCACCAGGTTAATTCCCAGGATGGTGGGATAGTTTAACTGGCTGCGGTAAATGGCTCCTGACATGTAGGGAGTGGATGCTAAAGTGGGATAATATAGAACTAGTGTGAGCAAGTGATTGATGGTTGGTGTGGAATCGGTGGATCAATGAGGTTATCTCCCTGCTGTATCTTTCAATCAATCCAATCACTGTGCAAACATCAGCAAACATTCCTTCCTCTGACCTTATAATTGAAGGAATGATTGAATTAGCAATAGAGAAAAAGTATTTAATTAAACAGCAGTAGATACTTAGGCTAAACCCATTTCCGTCAGGAAATGTTTGAGATTGAGCTAAGTAATTTCTGATGATCAACAAATATCTCCCTTTCAGAATAAATTCAGTCTTAGGAGGATTAATTATTTATTAACTTATTCCTGCAATATCATTTGGTATCTTTATGGTAAACTAACTGCATTTACTTCCTTTAATGCTAGGCCTCTTTGGTGCATTGTTGCTTTGATATCTCTTTTCCTTTTGACTAGCATAAATTCTATTTTAGGATTGTGATGGAATCTACTGTGGGATCTCCATCCCTGTGCTATCAAGCATCTGCTTGAAATGTTTTGGTTGTGGTGACAATCATTCTTCAAATTTCACTCTGAATTACACTCAATTTCTGTATTGTCTGTATATCTCTAAGTGATTTATTATTTCCCTGCCAGACCTGCCAGTGGAACAGAGGAATCCAGTTAGGGGCAGTTCTGTGATATTAATTTTCTCACTGCTTATGGTAGAGAAATGATTCTATGTTCATCAGCAATAGAGTTAACTGCAGGTGGAATATCTTTTCCATGTATCTTTCCTACTCAAAACAGGTCTGACTCTCTAAAAGATAGCACTTTCAGTCTATAGCGCACTGTTGTCTGTTGTGGGCAATGTGTACAATATCAACTCAAATCCATATCCACCCCATTTATTGATGTGGAATTTTCTTGAAATGTTGTTGTTTTTAATCACTCTGCAAGGTTGGTATAGTACCAATATGAAGAAGGGTCTTGACCCGAAACGTCACCTATTCCTTCTCTCCAGAGATACTGCCTGTCTCGCTGAGTTACTCCAACATTTTATGTCTATCTTCGGTTTAAATCAGCATCCACAGTTTCTTCTGACACCAATATTCTAATGCTCCCTGTTACTAATGTGGGTGGTCACTCATATTTAGGGGATATACAAGTGCTCAGTGAGTCGCCATTGATGTGCAGTGTTGGTTGAGAGGGGTCAGAGATGATCTTACCCGCTCGCTTCCTGGCCCTTGCAAACAGGTGCACCTGACAGAAGAAACTTTTGTGAAACTTCTCATGGTGAATGTGCAAGCACCGCAGAGTCTGTTGGGTATAGTGTAATCCAAAATCTTTTGGCCACAACTACATATGTCATTCTAATGAGACGTCACCACACTCCAATTTTATTCTATTTTGTGTGCCTACATCAATGTTGCATAAAATTGAAAATGGAAAGTATGCAAAACATGTGGTCAATTTGCTCATCCCACTTTCCTGAGCTAGTGAGTTAGTTTAGAACTCTTTGTTTCTACACCTTTTATGCATTGGAATTGTTGGTATAAAACCTCAAATTCATTCTGAATTATTGAAAATCCTGTGTTGTGAATTTGGAACCTTTGCTTAAAATGTCTTCAGATGTATCCCAATTTGAGTTCTTAGAACCAAAAGAAGCAAAATAATTTAATTTTGGTGGACTGGGATGGATCCATTTAAGCATCTAAGGTTAATGAAGAATGTACTTATTACAGTTTATAATGTTGTTTTCCTGACTCGGCTAAATCACTACTTTTTAACACTCCACAAATGTTCCTTTAGATACCATGCAGTCTATTTAACATCTATGGTATTGTCTTTAACAACATGTGCTGTTGCTCGATTTACCTTGGGTTGGTTTGGGGAGGGGGGGGGGGGGGGGGGGGGGGTTGGCTGTGGTGGGAAGAAAACACTTTAAGAAGACAACATGATAAAGCTAGCCAGATTATACTAAAGTCAACACATCACTATAATAAGCTCCAAACTACTAACACTAATAATGTGTTTGGGCATATGGCATTCATTTTTGTTTAATCAAATGTGGAAACCATTACATCTGAAAGTGAGGTAGCAGTAAAAGAGATTATCACAACTGGATCAGTGACAAAAATTATTATTTGTTTTTCAGTGGGTGGTCAATTTGAATTATTGCAGAGCATAGTGTGGTATGCATATTTTTATTCTGAATTTGCATAATTTGCATAAATAATTTATTTCCTTGCATTTATATGTAAAATGGAATCAATAGCAAAATGAAATGACTATATAAATAGATGTGGAGGGGAGGAGGGGTGCATGGAAGTTGATACACAGATTTGCGTGGAAAGCTTACATTTTTGGCTGAAAAAGTGAGATTTAATGTTAATTATCATTATCATGATTAAACTTGGAAAATTCACTTTATTCACTGAAAAAGGTTAGTACTTTCACACACGAAGAGTTTGAAACCGTTCCAGCATACTGTCAACACTTGTTCTACCCGTTGAGACAATAAAACGTTCACATCCTGCCATGAAGTTATTCAGGAACAATGTATTTCAGAAAGCTTGTCTGGTCCATGCCTTGCAGTCTAACTTGTCAGTCACCAGCGTTTCAATTGGATCTTCCTGTTTAAATTCTTTTCTCATCACTGATAGCATCCAGCTTCTCACATGGCAACTGTGCTGTGGCAACAAACATTCCTCATCTGTCTCTTCAACAGCTCTATTGACATGTATGTTTTTAACAACTTATTTTGGCACGCCATGACTTTCCAGAATGAAAAAAAATCACATCTGGTCTAGTGATCACTGTTCAGAGATACTTGTGATATGGAAGTCAAGTTTTTTTTTCCATTGTGTTAATTAAATACTCTCCTCTATTTTTGGCTTTTCCTGAATGGTTAGTCCTGAAACATATGTCCCGTGCCTGCGTGAGTAATCAATAGTTGTCTAATCTGCTAATTTGTTGCAGTTGATTGAGGAAGATCTTTTTGTTTAGGCATTCGACTTTAGTTGCACATTACAAATGGATGAATATAATAACTTGGCATTATATAATAATGACTGCCTGGTCTCTTCTGTGCTAGAAATGAATGAGTTTTGGTATTTCCATCAGGTACAAGCAGATATAGAATACTTCTGGAATTATGAATATTGATGTGGATTGTTCACAATTAAATTTATACTGATTAAATTTGATCAGAAACTAAAGTTAAAGAATAAACTTAGAAAAGTTGGGCATGAGTTCAAATGTTCTTTTGGATTTTGATGGATTATTGCAGGTTGCTCAATGATTTTTTCTGCTGGAACTTGTAAAACATGTATTGCTCAAACGTACTGATGCTTCTGCACATCTTCAAGTACAGAAATCAATATTCTTTGGAGAATTGTGTAGTCAGTAATAGTTGCTATATCTAGGATTGCCATTCTATAAAACTTTTATCTATGTTAGAAAATAAGGTAGACATTCCTGCACAATAAGTTTAATTTAACAAATGTTATTTGGTTTGCCCATTTGAGTTGGAAGTTAAAGGTGTGATTGGGTGACCTATAATAATTTTACCTTGCAGGAGACTCTGCAGTCCCCACATGGTCGCCACATGTTCGCGGGTGGTTGCCGGGTAGTCGCCTTCATGGTCGTGAGGAATTCCTGCATTCTGGGAACTAGTCACGGCCTCATTATGGTCGCTGTGAATTTTTCAACATGTTGAAAAATTAGCGGCGACTAGAATTAAGCCGCCATGGAGAGTAGCGAGAATTCTCGAGCTGTAGGTGGGTCGCCAAGAGGTCCTAGTGGGTTGCCTGGAGGTAGAAGGTTCTCGGAGGTTCTCGTAGGTTATAGCCGGTGCTGACCGGTGAATTTCATTGGCTCTTTGGGGAAAAAAAAAGGTAAGCAGTAGTTTTCAGAACCAAGGATAACCAACTGCTAATGGTAAATGTCCGCCGAGCTTCACAGCCGTGTATTTCTGGCTTCTTAAAAGATGTCTCCACTCCTTTTCCCCTCCCCCCCTCTTTTAAAAGACTTACCGTACGGTAAGTTACTGTGCTTTAGTACAGTTACTGTGCTTTAACCGTCTTTTTACTTCGCCAACCTTCCTGTTCAACGCGGTGTGTGTCTGTTTCACCTTGGATTTGCACCGTGAGAATTTTTTAGACAGTGCTCTCCCCGCTTGCCCTGTCCCCCGCCTGCCAAACAGGCTGGTGAGGAAGCGATGTGTTTGCGTTTGTGTGTGTTCCATTTGACAGTCGCTATTCCACTTGCCGGTTTTTCAGGCGACTGCCGGCAACTTGACAGTCGCTGGCAGTCTGCTGAAAAATCGCCTAAGTGGGACAGGCCCATAAATTTACAAAGGTTGAGTGCAGCTGTGTGTTTCTGCTTCTATCTTAGTATTGACATTGTTGTGAGTAATTCTATGGAGCAACAGGTTGAGAAGACAAACAGAGGATGGTGAAATTAGATACCCAAAGGTGGAGGAGTGATTTGTGAAGAATAAAATGAAATATTGGCTTGCGTTATGTAGCACCTAGCACAATCTCAAGATGCCCCATGTTTTGTTGAGTATTTTTAGTGCAGTAGTGATCTTGAAATGGGCCAGCTAGTTTATATACAGCAAACAATCATGTGATTTAATGTGTAGATAATCTGTTTTTCAGTGATGGTAATTGCACAGAGTACAAAACTGGATTTTCCTTGTATCCTATTCAGCTTGGCACTTCCACTTGAGAGATGCAGATGAATTACAACCAGAAGTTCAATCTGAAAGACAGTTGCTCAGATAATTCAGCATTCCTTCTGTTCTCCACTGGGATGTTGGTTGAGACTTTTGTGTTTCAGTCTTTGCAATGATCCCTGAAATCATTACCTTCTGGCTCAGGTGAGAGTTCTCGCCATAGCAACACAGTTCATTTGAAAAATAGAAAGGAGTTATGACTGCTCCACAATTAATTTAAATAATAGTGCTAATAAATCTTGATTTACATCATAAACAATGGTGTCCCAATCACTTATTGGTCCATACATGGCTGCTAACAATGAATGAAACAGTAGTTAGTTATCAAATCTGTTGAAATTCACCGCAGCCACGATCAACTGCAATTATTTGGTGTTGTCAGACTCTCCAATCAATTTGATTGCTAAGGTGATGAATATCGTCTGTTTCCCATTGCCCATAAAGATGGGAGAGTTCATTGTGGGGTTATAAGGAGATGGTAGAGGAATTCATCAACTTTAAACACCTACTTTGTCTTCCTCGTCATAGAAGAAAACACAAAAACGCTTGCCAGAATTGCCAGAGAACTGAACAAAATAAATATTGGGGGAAAAATGCTGGAGAAGTTAGGGGAAACTAGAAACAAAGATTAATAGTTTTCTGGGTGACATTTCGGGTTGAGGCCCTTCTTCATATCTTCAGTCTGAAGAAGGGTCTCAACCCGAAACATCACCCATTCCTTCTCTCCAGAGATGCTGCCTGTCCTGCTGAGTTACTCTGGCATTTTGTGTCTACCTTTGGTTTAAACCAGCATCTGCAGTTCTTTCCTGAAAATTAATAATTTTCTGAATGCTCAGGAAATCGAGCGTAATGCACACAATAAAGTGGCATTGAGGAGATCTGTACTGATCTTGAAGGATATTGGAGCAGATTGTAAAGACTAAATGGCTTTCTCCTGTTCCTATTTCTTGTCTCTTTGTTTTTTATGAAAGTGATAGTTCTGAATTGGAAACGCCAGTCAAAACCTATTAAGGTTTTGAGTATCTAATGCCATGATTGACCCGAACCACACAATAGAATTTCATAAAAGCCATTGAGCTTTTTCTTGTAAAGCACATTGACCTGAATGAGCTCATCACCATTATTCTTAGCCCAGCTCTCTGCGCTCGCAATCTGCTAAAGGAAAGATTTTATAGAATGATAGAAATTACAACAATAGAGGAGAACATTAAGCCGCTAGCCTTGTGATTCTTCAGTACAAACATTCATCCAGAACCTTTCAATTACAAATTTGGATTTACCTTGTATCATGTCATTGTTCTAAGGTATTGTTTTTCTGAGTCTGGTCTGACATCCTCCAATAAAAAGCATAAGATAATCTCTAATTATTATGTGATTGCCAGAAAAAAGCCTACAAGATGTTATTTTTACTGCATCACGAATAAAAAAGCTACCTTATTGGTGGTGAACTGCTTTTGGTGCCAAAACATGGAACAAACTAAGTTTATTTTACTTTAAACATCTGAGAGACTTGGGCTTTGAATAACAGTGACTACATTTGGCCTTTTCAGCTTGGTATTACCAGAGAATTTATATGCTGTGTCATTTACATGACCAAAGTAAGTCATTAATATCGCTGGGAAAAGCGGCATACCTTTGAGCAGTGTCACGTTATAGGATATGTGATATTTCTCTCATTGACTTAATTCAGGAATGAGTTATGTTCAAGTGTTGTGATTTAAATAAACTAAATCTGGGCAGGTTTAAGAAGATGGTGACTATAGCATTGAGGCAGGAGAGATTGATGTTTTAATGAGTCAACAACTCTAATTATCTGAAATGAAAGAGCTTGAGGCAAAGCATATCTCATCATTGATGGCCTTATAAAGTAACTGCAGTGTTACAATGGAGGTAATTCCATTCAGAAAAGGGTCCAACATACAAGAGGTCTGCTGAGAATATCCAGAGGGAATTTAGGGCTGGTTGGCAGGTCAATTAGTGAATCTCTGAACAGAGAAGAACTCTGTGCCTCTACTTTATCCAGAAAGTTAAAATGGGAGCCGGGGGGGGGATGGGGGGATGGGGGGGGGGGGGGGGGGGGGGGGGGGGGGGGGAGAAAGAAAAGATTCAAAGGTACACAGAAATGTGAGGATAAGGGAGTTAGTTTAAAAAGTCGTTTAGTTGTTCAAAGGAAATCCTGAACCACAGATGATTAGAATCAGAAGCCAGGAAAGTAAATGCATATGTAGTTGAGTTAATGAAATGTATTCCTATGTTTTCTTTTCCCTGTAACTCATTGCCTAGAAGGATGGATCTAAATAGGAATATATTATGACTTTTAATCTGTGCATTTTGTTCATCTTCGCCACCCAAAACCCTTCAGCCTTGAGACATTATGTCAAGACTGTGTTTTTGCTTACATGCCTTAATCTCACTTCATATACATAAACCTAGTTGCACTAAAAAGCTTCACCGACATACACAAAATGCTGGAGTAACTCAGTAGGATAGGCAGCATATCTCGAGAGAAGGAATGGGTGACTTTTCGGGTCGAGACGCTTCTTCACGTATTGTGGCACATAAGAGTATCTAGTTCCGATTTGTGAATGGATATCAGGTTGCATGCCTCTAAAGATAAAATATTTTAAAGTTCTCAAGCATTGCTACTCTACTGTAGGTACATTTAGAATTTCAAATGGAAGATAGACACAAAATGCTGGAGTAACTCAGCGGGACAGGCAGCATCTCCCGTCTGTCTCTCATGTCTGCCTGTCCCGCTGAGTTACTCCAGCATTTTGTGTCTATCTTTGATTCAAACCAACATCTGCAATTCTTTCCTACACATTTAGAATTTCAGACATCCTTGCAAAATAACATTGAAAGAAAAATGTGATTTTCATTTTAAACTTTTCAACTTACACACACGGGTATGTTGCCAACACAACATGCACTGGTTAGAATTCATTAATTGAGCCCATTTAACGCCTGACTCGGGCTACTGATAGTCTAAGTCCATGCTGAACCAATCTTTGTGCACACTGATAGCATCAGCATTAGTCACAAGCCTTTTTTCCTGATGGTGGAGTCTGTTATTATTTGATAATGATGCATCAATTCTATGGGCAAGTATACACACCAACGTCTCAACTTACATAGACAGCTTAGGAAGTTCAGCATGTCCCCAACAACCCTCGCTATCTTCTACACATGAACTGTCGGAAGCATTTTATTGGGATGCATCACAGTGTGGTTTGGGAGCAGCTCCATCCAAGACCGCAAGAAATTGCAGAGAATTGTGGACGCAGCCCAGACCATCATAAAAATCAACCTAGACACAAAATGCTGGAGTAACTCAGTGGGACAAGCAGCATCTCTGGAGAGATGGAATGGGTGACGTTTCGAGTCGAGACCCTTCTTAAGACTGGTTAGGGATAAGGGAAACGGGATAAGAGAAACAAGAGATATAGACAGTGATGTGGAGAGATAAAGAACAATGAACTCTTGTTTCCCTTATCCCTGACCATTCTGAAGAAGGGTCTCGACCTGAAACGTCACCCATTCCTTCCCTCCAGAGATGCTGCCTGTCCCACTGAGTTACTCTGGCCTTTTGTGGCTATCTTTGGCTTAAACCAGCACCTGCAGTTCTTTCCTAAACAAATCAACCTCCTTTCCATTGACTCAATTTGCATTTCATGCTGCCTTGGCAAGACCACCAGCATTATCAAGCCATATCTCATCCTGGTCACTCCCTCTTCTCACCTCTTCCAGCAGGCAAGAGGTACGTAAGTTTGAAAATACATACCTCTAGATTCAGGGACAGTTTCTTCCCAAATGTTATCAGGCACTGAACCTGATTAGAACCTCTCACCAATTAGAGGGCGGTCCTGACCACACCTCTAAATCATCGGAGACCTTTGAACTACCTTCAGTCTGTCTTTGTGTAGGAAGGAACTGCAGATGGAGTAACTCAGCGGGATAGGCAGCATCTCTGGAAAGAAGCAATGAGTGACTTTTCGGGTCAAGACCCTTCTTCTCGACCCAAAACCTCACCCAGTTCTTCTCTCCAGAGATTTTAGTTCTGCATTTAATACTATTATCCCCAGCAGAATGGTGGACAAACTGTCTGATTTAGGTGTTAATGTAAACACATGTGGATGGATTAAGGACTTTTTAACAGACCGCCCACAGACTGTCAGGATGGGGTCCAATTACTCCCCAGTCCTGACGCTCAGCACAGGTGCACCACAAGGATGTGTGCTGAGTCCAATCTTGTATACAATATACACTTACGACTGTATACCAACACACAGTACAAACAGGATCATCAAGTTTGTGGACGACACGACTGTGGTGGGACTGATAAACAACGATGACGAGTCTGCCTACAAGGATGAAGTCCAAAAACTGACTGTCTGGTGTACCAAAAACAACCTGGTACTAAACCCATCAAAGACAAAAGAACTTGTCATTGACTTCATGAGGAAGAGGAGAGAGGAACCTGCTCCCTTACAATTAAATTGAATCTGAGGAACCTGCTCCCTTATACATCAAAGGAGACATGGTGGGGAGAGTCAACGACTTTAAGTTCCTGGGAATAAACATCTCCCATGACCTCAAATGGCAAATGAACACCGTCACTCTCGTGAAGAGGTCTCATCAGCGGTTGCATTTCCTAAGGTCTCTACGGAGAGCTAACGTCTCACAGCCGCTGCTGCTGTCCTTCTATCGGTGCGCCGTGGAAAGTATCCTCACCGATGGAATCCTGGTGTGGTTTGCCAGCTGTACTGTGGCTGAGAGGAGGGCGCTGCAGGGAATTATAAAAACTGCGCAGCGCATTACAAACGCTAACCTGCCCTCCTTGGATGACATATACAAGGCCCGATGCTTGCGCAGGGCCATAAATATCAAGAAGGACACATCCCACCCTGCCAACCACCTTTTTACTCTGCTACCCTCCGGGAGGCGATTCAGGTCTCTGCAGGCTCGCACTGGTAGACTAAAATATAGTTTCTACCATTGTGCGATAAAGGAGCTTAACTCCAATAGTGAACACTGGGAAGCAAGAAGTAACTTCGAGGAATACCGCTAAATTCTTTTAAACTCTTTTAAAAATGTATTTATATTCTACTATTAACTGTACATATGTGCATTGGTGTCGTGTTGTATTTCTTTTAACGGAGGAGAAGCAAATGGAATTTCGTTGCTCAGTTTTGTGCAATGACAATAAACATATTCTATTCTATTCTATTCTAACCATATAACAATTACAGCACGGAAACAGGCCATCTCGGCCCTTCTAGTCCGTGCCGAACACTTACTCTCACCTAGTCCCATCTACCTGCACTCAGACCATAACCCTCCATTCCTTTCCCGTCCATATACCTGTTACGACTCCCGAATGCAGGTACTTCAGAGCCGCGTAACACAAGTCAAAAACCAGGTTCAAGTTCAAAAATAGTTTTACTTATTCAATGGAACACAAAACCCAAACCTGATTTAAACAACCCAGTCAGGGATAGGGATTGACTAACAAACAATGAAACAATGCTCCAGCCAGCCACGTAATGGACCGTCGAACCAGAGACTCTAAAACCTGCCTAAAGAGATATAACCCTGAAACAAAATACACGAAAACACTAAGGTCAGCCCTTATCCGTCCCAATTCAATATTTGTTACCAAGGAATGGTGAAAGTACACAAAGTTCTATGCCATGTGGCCAGGCCTCCCTCGGCTCACACCAGCCGTCTGCTCATCAGTCAGGGTCGACGAAGAAGAGAGAGAATCCTGGGAAGCTCTGGTATTTAAGCTTCAGATGAATCACCCGTCACCTGACGCAGCTTGGCCAATCGGATACAGGAGCCTTTAACCCCTTGATTCCAGACTCACAGCCACGAGGCCTGTACTCGGAAGAGAAACATAAGGTAAGTACATAGCATTCACCAGGAGGGGGAAGCGCCTAACAATACCTATCCAATTTATTTTTAAATTATAAAAACGAACCTGCCTTCACCACTTCCACTGGAAGCGCATTCCACACAGCTACCACTCTCTGAGAGGTTCCCCCTCATGTTGCCCCTAAACTTGTGTCCCTTAACTCTCAAATCATGTCCTCTTGTTTGAATCTTCCCTACTCTCAATGGAAAAAGCTTATCCACGCCAACTCTGTCTATCCCTCTCATAATATTAAAAACCTCTATCAAGTCTCCCCTTAACCTTCTGCGCTCCAAAGAATAAAGACCTATCTTGTTCAACCATTCTCTGTAAAGGGCCTGTCCCACCAGCATGTGACTACATGCAGCAAGCGCAACCAAACGTGGTGGCTTGAGGCGTACAGTCTCGCGGGGCCGGTCCCACTTGCAACCGCAGAGCCGTCTGGAGCTGGTCCCAACATTATACTCACCATTCAGCTGGGCAGGAGGCGGGCCGACTGAATTTGGACGTCGCACGGCGGGCCGTTACGTCATCATGCAATTGCACGCCGGGCGGTGACGTCATCGCGCAACGCCTCGCGCTAGGCGTACGCCGTCAAGACGCTGCGTACGGCGTCCAGACGCTACATACACCTTCGAGATGCTGTGTACGGCCTCAATGCGGCTGTTTACGGTCTCAATGCGGCTGCAGGCCGACAGGCCGTTGCAGCGTGGGATTTTTGGACAGTGTCAGTTTTTCGAAGCCCCGCGCGATGTCCGGACCAGCCTCACACAACTCCATACGGCTCTGGCGATCGAAGTGGGACCGGCCCCGCGAGGCGGTATGGCTCAAGCTACCACGCATGCTGGTGGGACAGGCCCTTTACTTAGGTGCTGAAACCCAGGCAACATTCTAGTAAATCTCCTCTGTACTCTCTCTATTTTGTTGACATCTTTCCTATAATTTGGCGACCAGAATTGTACACCATATTCCACAATTGGCCTCACCAATGCCTTGTACAATTTTAACATTACATCCCAACTTCTATACTCAATGCTCTGATTTATAAAGGCCAGCACACCAAAAGCTTTCTTTATCACCCAATCTACATGAAATTCCACCTTCAGGGAACTATGCACAGTTATTCCTAGATCCCTCTGTTCAACTGCATTCCTCAATTCACTACCATTTACCATGTACGGCCTATTTTGACTTGTCCTGCCGAGATGTAGCACCTCACACTTATCAGCATTAAACTCCATCTGCCATCTTTCAGCCCACTCTTCCAAATGGCCTAAATCTCTCTGTAGACTTTGAAAATCTACTTCATTATCCACAACACCACCTATCTTAGTATCATCTGCATACTTACTAATCCAATTTACCACACCATCATCCAGATCATTGATGTATATGACAAACAACAGTGGACCCAACACAGATCCCTGAGGCACCCCACTAGCCGCCGGCCTCCAACCTGACAAACAGTTATCCACCATTGGATAATGACATCTCTGGTATCTCCCATTCAGCCACTGTTGAATCCATCTTGCTACTCCACTATTAATAACCAACAATTGAAGCTTCTTAACCAACCTTCCATGTGGAACCTTGTCAAAGGCCTTACTGAAGTCCATATCGACAACATCCACCGCTTTACCCTCCTCAATTTCCCTAGTAACCTCTTCAAAAAATTCAAGAAGATTAGTCAAACATGACCTTCCAGGCACAAATCCATGTTGACTGTTCCTAATCAGACCCTGTTTATCCAGATGATTATATAATCTCTAAGTATCCTTTCCATTAATTTGCCTATCACTGACTTCAAACTAACAGGTCTATAATTGCTAGGTTTACTCTTAGAACACTTTTTAACAACAACATGCACAGTACGCCAATCGTCCGGCACCATTCCCGTTTCTAATGACATTTGAAATATTTCTGTCATAGCCCCTGCTATTTCTACACTAACTTCCCTCAATGTCCTAGGGAATATCCTGTCAGGACCTGGAGAACTTATCCACTTTTATATTTTTCAAAAGTGCCAGTACTTCCTCGTCTTTGATCCTCATAGTTTCCATAGCTACCCTACTTGTTTCCCTTACCTCACATAATTCAATATCCTTCTCCTTGGTGAATACCGAAGAAAAGAAATTGTTCAATATCTTCCCCATCTCTTTTGGCTCTGCAGATAGCTGTCCACTCTGACTCTCTAATGGACACATTTTATCCCTTGTTATCCTTTTGCTATTAATATACTTTGGATTTACTGCCAAAGCAACCTTATATCTTCTTTTAGCTTTACTAATTTCTTTCTTAAGATTCTTTTTACATTCTTTATACTCCTCAAGCATCTCATTTACTCCATGCTGCCTATAATTATTGTAGATCTCTCTCTCTTTTTCCGAACCAAGTGTCCAATTTCCCTTGAAAACCATAGCTCTTTCCAATTATTACTCTTTCCTTTCAACCGAACAGGGACATAAAGATTCTGTACTCTTAAAATGTCACCTTTAAATGTCCACTATTTCTCTACTACATTCTTCCCATAAAACAAAATGTTCCAATTCACTCCTTTTAAATCCTTTCGCATCTCCTCAAAGTTAGCCTTTCTCCAATCAAAAATCTCAACCCGTGGTCCAGTTCTGACCTTCTCCATAATTATATTGAAACTAATGGTATTGTGATCACTGGACCCGGTGCTCACCAACACATACCTCCGTCACCTGACCTGTCTCATTTCCTATCTGCCCCTTCTCTAGTAGGTACCTCTATGTATTGCTGCAAAAAACTATCCTGCACACATTTTACAAACTCCAAACCATCCAGCCATTTTACAGAATGTGTTTCCCAGTCTATATGTGGAAAATTGAAATCTCCCAAAATCACTACCTTGTGCTTACTACTAATATCTGCTATCTCCTTACATATTTGCTCTTACAATTATCGCTCCCCGTTAGGCGGTCTATAATACACCCCTATAAGTGTTGCTACACCTTTCCCATTTCTCAGTTCCACCCAAATAGCCTCCCTAGACGAGCCCTCTAATCTATCCTGCCAGAGCACTGCTGGAATATCTTCCCTGACTAGCAATGCAACACCTCCACCTCTTGCTCCTCCAATTCTATCACACATGAAGCAACAAAATCCTGGAATATTTAGTTTCCAATCACAGCCCTCCTGCAACCATGTTTCACTAATCGCCACAACATCACACTTCCAGGTGTCAATCCAGGCTCTAAGCTCATCCACCTTTCTTACAATGCTCCTAGCATTAAAATATACACATTTAAGAAACCCACCACCTCTTATTCTCTGTTTATTATCTTTTTCTTCTTTCACCCCTACATGTTGCTTCCCTTCTCTGCCTCCTGCCTCAAACACTGTCTACTAGCTTTCTCTATTTGAGTCCCTCCACTCCACCATTCTTGTTTAAAGTCTCCCAAGTAGCCTTTGCAAATCTCCCCGCCAGGATATTGGTTCTCCTCGGGTTCAAGTGCAACCCGTCCTTTTTGTACAGGTCATACCTTCCCCAAAAAAGGTCCCAATCATCCAGAAACTTGAATCCCTGCCCTCTGCACCAGTCCCTCAGCCACACATTTATCCTCCACCTCACTCCATTCCTACTCTCATTGCCGCGTGGCACAGGCAGTAATCCTGAGATTGTTACTTTTGCAGTCCTTCTCCTTAACTCTCTTCCTAACTCCCTAAATTCTCCTTTCAGGACCTCATCTCTTTTTCTACTTATGTCATTGGTACCTATATGTACCACGACCTCTGGCTCCTCTCCTTCCCATTTCAGGATATCTTGGACACGTTCAGACACATCCCAGACCCTGGCACCAGGGAGGCAAACTACCGTCCGGGTCTCCTGACTGCGTCCACAGAATCGCCTATCTGACCCCCTAACTATAGAGTCCCCTATTACTATTTCCCTCCTCTTCTATTCCGTACCCATCTGAGCAACAGGACCAGTCTCTGTGCCGGAGGCTCGGCCGCTGTTGCTACCCTCAGGTAGGCTGTCCCCCCCCAACAGTACTCAAACAGGAGTACTTATTGCCAAGGTGTACTGCCACTAGGGTACTCTCTAGTCCCTGCCTCTGCCCCTTGCCCCTCCTAACCGTGACCCACTTGTCTGCCTCCTGTGGTCTTGGGGTGACCACCTCCCTATAACTCCTCTCTATGACCTCCTCACTCTCCCTGACTGATGTGTTCAGTCTGTCTTTATTGAACTTTATCTTGAACTAAACGTTATTCTCTTTATCTTTTATCAGTGCAATGTGGACGGCTGGATTGTAATCATGTACTGTCTTTTCTTTGACTGGATAGAACGCAATAAAACCTTTCACTGTACCTTGGTACACGTGAGAGTAATAAACTAAACTAAAAAGATATATTCTTGCATATGGTGGAAATGTAGATGAAGTGTGGGAGTGAGCGTAAATCATGGGAGTATGTTTAAAAAGTGCTTCAGATGAAGTTAGCCAATATATATGAGACACTTTTCTGGCAAATTTGACCAAAACATGCTACTGTTGATTGGATATAATTATTTTGCTTTCAACATAATTAGCTGTGTTTATTGCTCTTAGAAGATTGCCATGGTTGGTATTTGAGCTCACATTATAAGTATGTAATGCACGCATTCTCTTCGGCCATTTTATCCAAATTGTGTCATTTGAAAATTGCAAAGATGATGAATCCTGATGATTCCACTGAACTGGAATAGCAACACTATCAGGCAGTGTTGTGAACAGGTTGATTTCTCAATTTCTGCTGAGATAGTGATCTGAGTGGAAGGGCAGGCAGAAACAGCGGAGAGTTACTAGGTGTGTGGGAAGGAACTCTCAACCCAAAACGTCACGCATTCCTTCTCTCCAGAGACAGTCTGAAGAAGGGTCTCGACCCAAACTGTCACCCATTCTTTCTCTCCAGAGATGCTGTCTGTCCCGCTGAGTTACTCCAGCTTTTTGTGTCTATCGAGCGGTACTGGCCTATTTTGACTGTGAGTTGCCAGTTATGGATGTTAGCTGGTTATTCCTCAAAGAGAGATGGATCAGATACAAGAGAAAAGGGCTGCATAGAGATAGGATTTTGTGCATAATTTAAATCGCTTTCAACATTTTATTTGATGCATGGTAGCAATTGTTTCTTTTCCTACACTATTTCAAATCTAGGATGTTAAAGCTCTTGTGTTGTATGGTTTATTATAATATCAATGCGTATATTCATCTACTGGATTATTTACAATATTATCAATCTTACATTTTATTCATGCAAAATAATATCTTATTGTTGATCAAAATTACTGTTTTTAAACAGTACATTTTAATGATACGTGGTTTCTATCTTCATTGTTTCATTAGAGTTTGGTTAAAATGTTAAATATGAGTAGGTCATATCTGCATTTCAACTTGTTGAAGGGTTGTTATTAGCAGGAATTATAGGACATTTGTACGTGGCCTTGCGGAATAGTTTTCCCATATCTCTACACCCATCCCATCTCCAAGTCCCGTACGCATTTTGAGTTTTTTCTTTGACGCAGAGACATTTTGCCATCCAAGTGTGCCAAAAAATCTTAGCAGAATGTGATCTGGAATTGATGAATATGTCTATTCATCAATTCCAGAGTAGGAGTTTTAGCATTTTGTGACATGGCGAAGACCTGCATTGCTAGACAGTTGGTGTTTAAAAATTCAGCAGTTTGTTGATCACTGAGAAGTTCCATTATCTACTTACCTTTCAATCTAAAACGTCGGAGCATATATGTGGGTCACATGATCAAGTGTAGGAAATATGGCAGACGATTTATTTGTGACATACTGCCAGTTTAGCACTTAACTAGTTTATTTTGTTCACAAGAGAGACTAGTTAATATTTGGGGCATTAATTGAGGATAAAAATTGGCCACACCTGTAAAGCTTCTTTGTATTTCCTCACAACTTTGGCAGTGTCAAACCGCTTGCAATAGATGCTTCAATAGTTATTTATAGCTAAGTCTACAAATACCTGACTCAGATAAGAGTGCTACCAATATCGCTCTTTTGATAATAATTTTATTTTCCAACCATGGTGAAAGAGCAGGTTAATTTACTGAGCTTGTACTATCATTGCCTTACTTATATTTTAAGCATAACCATGAACATTATACTGATTATATGATTGAGTCTATTGGAATTGCAAATGCTCCATTTATGGAAAAAGTATCATTTAATAAATTTACAAAATATATGGTGACATCCTAATTTGTGAGATTACGAAGAAATGTGATACTTAAGCCATTTTGGTTAATTTTCGGTTGCGTTGTCTTCATTGATAATAACAAGTTAATACTGAATCCTAATTACTGCAGGGGATAAAGTTAGGGACTGAAATAATTTTTGTAATCAGGACTATTGAAATCTTGCTATTTTTCTCCTGATGAACAATGTGTTACTTTATACAGAGTGTAGTGGCCATTTGACTTGTTTTGTGTGTCATCAATGATGACATGTGTCTTTAAATTTTAGACTGCCCGTTATATTGTGGGTGGGATTTACGGCGTATCTTATGGCGTGTTTGGAGCTAAGTTTCTCGCGCAGAAGCTTAGTTTTTAGTTTAGTTTTGGACCAGCATGGGGAAGGTTTACCCTTTGACCATGCGAAGTGTAACGGAGACATGAGGAGTTTTCTAACATTTAATGCAAGAAGCTGGAGTTCGCTGAAGATTATAGCATACGAGTCGGAAGAAGTTTGGATGTACCTTGTTATTTTTCATAAACAATAAAGAATTTATTCATCAAAAGACTGTGTTTTAAAGATTTATCTGTGAAGAAGCTCTGAAGGTTCCAGACGGAGAGCTTGCATGCGTACACAAAGATTCCCCTTAACCGTGTAGTCCATTTAGCGGCTAGAGGGTGTAATCTCTTGAACGATACAAAAATCTGCTGCTACACAGAACACATGGAAAATATGAAAATGATATTCAAAAAGTAATAGTGGAAACAACATACAGAATTTGCAGTAATTGTCTTGGGAGGAAATATTTATCTTGGAATAACCAGTTATAGTATTCTCACATAAATTGCTTTCAGTATGGAAGGGAGGAGTGAGGAAGTTTGGAATTTCTCAAAGGAGTTATAAGTACTGTGACCATTTCCTATCTGAGTTAGGCAGTATTCCTGTTCACTGGCGTTTTGGGTACATTTCCTGAAATGTTATCACCACTTAATTGAAATTCTAGACAAAGAGACCACAAAATATCCCCAATCAAACTTTCCTTAACAACATATACAGTGTTAAGCAGTCTTATCGTTGCCTTAAAACTCTTTCAATTAGCCTCAACATCGAATGAGAGTTAACTCGCCATAATGGTATGTTTACATCCAGACGATGAAGTGGTTTTAGGAGTTGTTTTTTTTAGTTTAGATATACAGTGATGTACAGGTTAATTGGCTTTGGTAAAATTGTAAATTGTCCATAATGTATAGGACAGTGCGAGTGTCTGGGGATGTTCGTGGTCGGCGAGGACTCTGTAGGTCAAAAGGTCTGTTTTTGCGCTGTATCTCTAAAGGGATTGTAAGGTCTTGAGTGTGTGTATGATAGTCTGATGAGATAACAAGTTATATTGCGTGCACAGAATTATTGTTGTTATGCATGTGTTTTAAAGTTGTTTGTTTCATATTGTTTAGGAACCATTGGTAATAAATATTTGTGAAGATCATGTGATAGGAGCAGAATTAGGTCATTCAGCCCATCAAGTCTACCCCGCCATTCTATCATGGATGTAGTTTTAGAGCAGGTTATGATATTATCGATCCTTTAATCTATTCTGATAATTGTAGTTTCATTGTATGAAGAAATTAAGGTCAAAATGTTATAAATTTTACATCTAAAATAAATATTTGTATCTTTATTTTAATTGTGTCATCTGAGAAAGTCTAGGGTTTGATTTGTACCTGTAAGAAATGAAGGTCTATTAAGAGTCATAGTCGTAGATCTATACTGAACAGAAAAAGGCCCTTTGGCTCACTTTGTCCATGCCCCAACCAAGTTTTTTTATTTTCAGTGGTTCAGCTGTTGTATGCAGAAGACACTTTCATTTGCATACATTCAGAGGGCCAAGCACCAAGACATTGTTGATTCATTCACAAGAATACAAGACATCATTTGTACGACTAAAGTCTTCTACAGCAAGACCAAGGTCTGCACCATTGTTCTCCAACAATAAGGGTCCATGTCAAGACCCTGACAAATATGGACTGATTCCCATATCACAGGAGTTGCCTCTTGCTGATGATAGACATCATTGAAATTCACCTTGGCATTCAATGTGCCAGCATGCCTTTGTTTGATTTTGGAAAAGAGTAATTGAAAATCAAAGACACAAAATGCAGTGACCCATACCCCCCTATATGCTTCTAATAGCATAAATAGCTACAGCAGTGTAATGCAAAGATGCTGCAGGTTTTTAAGATAAAATGGTGTTGTCTGCTAACAGCACCACATATCAAAGCAGGGTCATCATTTAGAAAAATAACTAGCTGCTTATGAAAATAATTGGGCTCGCTTAGAAGCAGTAGGTTGTGAGGCTGTTGAACATGCAGCTGCAAGGACACTTGGTAAGACAAGATAAACTATTCTTTCCCACAGACATTCGAGACTAGCTTGGTGCCTTATGTAACAAACAATTCTTGCTGTCAGCAGGAAGAGGCACAGTTAGTTCCAAAAACATAGTCAATTATTGTTTGTAGAAATTTTATAGTGCGGTTGCATTGATTAGATTTGATTGCATGCTGCGAGCCAGTTCACTGGACATCACCTTGGGCCATGATTCTGGAATAGTGCATGCCCCTCAAACTTCAAGATGCTTATGTTAATGCTGATAAATGCTGATAAATGTGAGGTGCTACACCTTGGCAGGACAAATCAAAATAGGACGTACATGGTAAATGGTAGGGAATTGAAGAATACAGTTGAACAGAGGGATCTGGGTATAACCGTGCATAGTTCCTTGAAGGTGGAATCTCATATAGATAGGGTGGTAAAGAAAGCTTTTGGTGTGCTAGCCTTTATAAATCAGAGCATTGAGTATAGAAGCTGGGATGTAATGTTAAAATTGTACAAGGCATTGGTGAGACCAAATCTGGAGTATGGTGTACAATTTTGGTCGCCCAATTATAGGAAGGATGTCAACAAAATAGAGAGAGTACAGAGGAGATTTACTAGAATGTTGCCTGGGTTTCAACAACTAAGTTACAGAGATAGGTTGAATAAGTTAGGTCTTTATTCTCTGGAGCGCAGAAGGTTAAGGGGGGACTTGATAGAGGTCTTTAAAATGATGAGAGGGATAGACAGAGTTGATGTGGACAAGCTTTTCCCTTTGAGAATAGGGAAGATTCAAACAAGAGGACATGACTTCAGAATTAAGGGACAGAAGTTTAGGGGTAATATGAGGGGGAACTTCTTTACTCAGAGAGTGGTAGCGGTGTGGAATGAGCTTCCAGTGGAAGTGTTGGAGGCAGGTTCATTGGTATCATTTAAAAATAAATTGGATAGGCATATGGATGAGAAGGGAATGGAGGGTTATGGTATGAGTGCAGGCAGGTGGGACTAAGAGGATAAAAAAAATTTGTTCGGCACGGACTTGTAGAGCCGAGATGGCCTGTTTCCGTGCTGTAATTGTTATATGGTTATATGGTTATATGCTTTAAAAAATCTACAGGCCAAGCTGTTGTAAGAAGGAGTTCCCGACAAGCTTTGCATTGAGCTTTCAATGGTTCAATGGTACAACGGTCATTTATTGTTACGTGTACCGAGGTACAGTGAAATTTGATTTGCCATAAAGTCATACATTTAAAAAAAAAGCAACAAGATACATAACTACATTAAGATTAAACATAGACTTAAACAGCTACCACAGCGGCGTGTGAGAATTCCCAGGGCACACAGCAAAAGCGGAAACACACAGCCATCAGTTCAATGTCCAGGCCACACACACTTTCCTTCACCATGATGTGACCAGAGTTGCACCGACTGCTGTCACTCTCTCTGCAGTCCCTGTCAGCCCGAACAGTCAGAAAGCCATCCACACTCGCACTAGACTAAGGTTGTCCTCATGGAACGATGTCCCTACAAACACTGAGATCACTGCACTCACGGCACTCCCTCCGAGTCCACACCAGTCCAGGCAGCATGCCCATCTGTTTTTCGGCGACCTCACGTTCCCCACTGTGATGGAAGGCAAATAACTTGAACCTTCTTTCCTCCTTTTCTCCCGTGGTCGGGGAAATCGAAACATCCCCAGTCGGGGTGATCGAAGCTCCCGTAGTCGGTGAACGAAGCTCCCGCGATCGGGCCGGTCGAAGCTCCTGTGGTTGGAGCTCCCGAACCCGATGTTTAACAAAGGGCCTGCCAGCTCCATGATGATACGGCTGCAGTGCGGACGGAGATACGATACGGAAAAAGTTGCATCTCCGTCGAGGGAAGAGATAAAAATAGTTTCTCCCAACCCCCACCCCCCACATAAAACAAAAACTAAATCATACAAGTCAAAGCAGACTAAAAACAACAAAAGAAGAAAAGGACGAGACGGGCTGTTGGCGAGGCTGCCATATATGGTGCCACCCTGTCACCAACTTTTCGATGAACTTTGGCAGTTGACAGATGTGAGACTCAGTGCTTATTTGCTGCTGTTTAGTTACACTTGTTGTTGTTTTCATCATTTTTTTTCTAATAATTTTAATATTGTTTGTATACTTCCTTCATCATTGATCCAAATCTTCAAAATGTGCTCGTATTAGACACAGACAGTGGAAAACCATCACCAATGCTGTTCTGAAAAATCTTCCAAACAGGATTAGCAAATCAATGTCAGCATCCTCTAAGGTGAACATCTGCAGCACTATTTCTGGTTGTTTTGTCAGGTTGGCCACATAGTTTTCACTCCTGTACTAGACTCCTGACGCTGCGAGTCCATTTTGTATTCTATCATTGGAGGACATTAAAGGGCAAAGGGAGATTATAATTCAGTGTACTCAAATTTTCATTGAGGAAATGCAGCATCCCCTCTCAATCCTCTGAATACCTGATCCATGAACGAAGGAAAATTTGGGCTGGTATTGAGAGCCCTAACGTCATGGTTTGGGAGCACACAAAAGTACTGTGCAAGCAGCAGAAAGAGTGCACTGTCTCATAAACTACCCATTTGTCCACCTTGCTCATCTGCAGAAGTCTACAGTTCCCACATTAGTCTCATTAGCATCTCAAACCCCATATAATCAGTGATACAATGTGTAGGAAGAACTGCTGGTTTACACGGAAAGTGGACCCAAAATGCTGGAGTAACTTATTCTGGAGAAAAGGAATAGGTGACATTTCAGGTTGAGAAGTCTCTCAGTCTGAAGAAGGGTCTTGACCCGAAACGTCACCTGCTCCTTTTTTTCAGATATGCTGTCTGACCTGCTGAGTTACTCCAGCATTTTGTGTCTATCTGCAACCTGAAGTAGAAACAAATCATCCTCAATCCCAAGAGATTACCTAAAACAAGGCACCAATTTAAAATATGTAATTAATAATTATATAGTGTGGTGATGGTGTAACCTTCAATATAAATAGTCCTTTAATATATAATGTATATATATACATTTATTTATTTGCCTCCGTACTCCATAATTTGAGATTTGTAATAGAAAAAAACACATGTGGTTAAAGTGCATTTTGTCAGATTTTAATAAAGGTAATTTTTATACATTTTGCTTTCACCATGTAGTGTTTATACATAGTACCCCCATTTCAGGGCACCATAATATTTGGGACATGGCAATGTCATGTAAATGAAAGTGTTCATGTTTATTATGTTGTTGCTTATCCTTTGCAGCAATGACTACTTGAAGTCTGCAATTCATGGACATCACCAGTCTTCTTTGGTGATGCTCTGCCAGGCCTGTATTGCAGCCATCCTTAGCTTATGCTTGTTTTGGTGGCTAGTCCCCTTCAGTTTTCTGTTCAGCATATGAAAGGCATGCTTAATTGGGTTCAGATTGGGTGATTGCTTGGCCACTGACGAATTGACAAATTTTTAGCTTTGAAAAACCCTTGTGCTTTAGCAGTATGTTTGGGATCATGTACAATGAACTGCCGGCCAATGAGTTTTGAGGCATTTGTTTGAATTTGAGCAGATACGATGTGTCTATACACTTCAGAATTCATTTTGTTACTACCATCAGTAGTTGTATCATCAATGAAGATAAGTGAGCCAGTACCTTCAGCAGCCATACATGCCCAAGCCATAACTCCCCCACCACCGTGTTTCACAGATGAGGTGGTATGCTTTGGATCTTGGGTAGTTCCTTCTCTCCTCCATACTTTGCTCTTGCCATCACTCTGATACAAGTTAATCTTCGTCTCATCTGTCCACAAGACCTTTTTCCTGAACTGTGGTTGCTCTTTTAAGTACTTCTTGGCAAACTGTAACCTTGCCATCCTATTTTTGCGGCAAATCAGTGGTTTACATCTTGCAGTGTAGCCTCTGTATTTATGTTCATGAAGTCTTCTGCGGACAGTGGTCATTGACAAATCCACACCTGACTCCTGAAGAGTGTTTCTGATCTGTCGGACAGGTGTTTGGGGATTTTTATTTATTATCGTGAGAATTCTTTTGTCATCAGCTGTGGAGGTCTTCCCTGGCCTGCCAGTCCCTTTGCGATTGGTAAGATCATCAGCGCTTCTTTCTTCTTAATGATGTTCCAAACAGTTGATTTTGGTAAGCTTAAAGTTTGGCTGATGTCTCTAACAGTTTTATTCTTGTTTCTCAGTCTCATAATGGCTTATTTGACTTTCATTGGCACAACTTTGGTCCTCATGTTGATAAACAGCAATAAAAGTTTCCAAAGATGATGGAAACACTGGAGGAAAGACTAGGTGCTGAGAGCTCTCTTATACTTGCAATCAGGAGGCAATTAAACACAACTGAGCAATTACAAATGCTTGTGAAGGCATGTGTCCCAAACATTAGGGGGCTCTGAAATGGGGAGACTAAGTATAATCACAGCTGTAATTTCTACATGGTGAAACCAAAATGTATAAAAATACCCTTTAATAAAATCTGACAATGTACACTTTAACCACATGTGGTCTTTTTTATTACAAATCTCAAATTGTGGAGTAGAGGCAAATAAATAAATGATAGGTCTTTGTCTCAAACATTATGGAGGGCACTGTATGCTTACCAAAACAGTTGTGAAACTTATGAAGTAGATTGTCAGCTATCCAAGTAAAAAATGAAATTAAACATTTTTACACTGGTTCTCATTCAATTAATAGATCATTTTACCATGATACAGCTGAAAGCGATAAATGTTTCTTAATTATTTACTACTGCATTCTGCATTTTCCATGTGCCATAGTGGATTAGAGAACACTAAAGGGGCTGTCCCACTGCGGCGACCTAATCTGCGAGTTTAGAAGGGTTTGCCCTCGACTCAAACTCACAGCATGGTCGACATGTGGTCCTAGGAGGTCCTATGAGGTCACTGGAACTCTCCTTCATGCTCGAGGGAAGTGCCTGAATACTCGTGGCCTCAGCTAGGTCGCGGAAATATTTTCAGCATGTTGAAAAATTTCCCGCGAGTAAAGTTTGGTCGGTATGGCTCTTTTGAACTCGTAGTGGAGTGGGGTTGCTATTTAGTTACAGGCAGTCGAGGGCAGCCGTAGGCAATCTCCTTCAGTGACTGGGCATTTTGATTGGTGTGGGATTTGCTGTTGTCAGGACCCAGGACAACTGACCGGTAGGTAAAATGCCCACTAAACTTTATTTTACTTCTTAAAAGTGTCTCCACTCCTTTTCCCCCCCCCCCTTCTCCCCCCCCCTTCTCTCCCCCTTCTCTCCCCCCTTCTCTCTCCCCCCTTCACTCCCCTTCTCTCCCTCTTCACTCCCCTTCTCTCCCCCTCTCTCCCCCCCCCCCCCCTCTCTGAAGGACTTACCGTAGTGCAACCGTCTTTCCTTCCTCTTCATCGCGGGTGTGAATTTCAGACAGCCCTCCCCCGCTTTCCCTGGCCCCCGCCTTTGGGGGGTGGGGTTTGTGTGTGTGCGGTCCGTCGATCCAGCTCGCGGTTTCAACACTGACGGTCCATCCAGCTCGAGGTTTTCCAGGCGAGTGCCCTCGAGCTTGAAGGTCGTAGACACTCTTCTTAACTCGTGAATTAGGTCGCCGCAGTGGGACAGCCCCTTAACTTAGTGGGTTAATGAGAGGTTGAGCGTAATGTTGCACTTGAGCTGTGCTATATATAGCTTTCTATTCCTCCGCCATAAAAGGTGTTGGATTTGCTGTTCCCTCAGCTGTGTTTTGTTTCACTAAAGATCCTGTGACAATGGCACAAAAAACCCCAATGTGTGATAACCTTCAGAAAATGGTAATTCAGTTTGATTTATTGTAAGAAACAGAAAATGTGAATGCAGTCTCTGCCCCACCTTTTCCTTGCTATTCTTTTGACCACTGCTTAAAATATGCAGCCATTCTGTTTGTGCAGTGCATGCTAGGTATACTTGTCAATGCTGTTTGCATTTGTAAATGTACTACAATGTGGGAAGAAGGCAAAATAGAATAAAGATGTATATTCTTTAAGCAATAGATATTTTTCAGGATTGGAATGAATGAAAGTGGAGTTGGTGAAAGTAGTAACATTAAATGGTGAAAACTAGTTGAGGATATTCTTTACAGTACAGCTGGTATACATGGGAAATGTTATGATTCCTTATTAAATATGAAGAGAAGAAATTAAATGTGCATAGTGTCTTATTACTCAAGCATGCTGAAGCACTCAATTATATTTGGAATCATTTTTCTCTACAGTAAGGAAACAATCTTTCAGCATGTTCTAGCTCTAGTGACCGGATATAGTTGGCTACATCCAAGCAAACTTGAATGTTACCATTCATTTTGGCCAGCATTTCTGTACCAATACTTAAAGATAATGGAGCCATTATTCCTAAAACATACCCTGGTTACATCAGGCACTTTTCATCTTAACACAAAATTAGTTCAGATCATGAAGTGTGTTCCAAAATTTACTTGTGAAATTCGAGGGGCACTTCAAAAACTTAAACTGCTGAAACCTTGAATATATAGTCATAGAGCCATGTCGCACAGAAATGGGATGTTCTGCCCACCTTGTACATACTGTACTAGTCCCGTTTGCATGTATTTGGCCCATAATTGTCAAAACCGTCTGACAACAGTTCATTCCAGAATCTGAATGACAAAGTTGCTCCTGTGGTCCATCTTAAATGTTTCCCCTCTCACTATAAGCATGCGCCCTTTAGATTTAGAGTCCTCTACCCTTTTGGAAAAATACTCTAAAATGTTCACTTTATCCATGTCCCTTATGATCTTGTTTACCTCAATAAGGTCACCCCTCAGCCTCATAAAATAAAAAAACAAAACAAGTCTGAGCCTATCCAATCTCTCCCTATAATTCAAGCCCGTGAACAGATGTGTCAACGTTTGTACTCAATACCCTTCCTAATGTAGGGAAGCAGGCCAAATACCTTCTTCACCACACCATCCGCCTTACTCACCACCTTTAGGGAACCATGCACCTGTACTACCAGATCTCTCTGTTTTGCAGCTACAGGTGCACAACCTTTTATCCGAAGTTCCAAATAACGAAAAGCTCTGAATAGCGGACATTTTTTCGGTCCTTGAAAAAAGGTCCTTGAAGACGTTCACCGAGGGCGGCCCGCAGAGGTGACAGCGGAACCTCCGGTCGGTCCTCGAAGAAAGGGGAACTAAATCCCCATTCATAAAAAAGAAGGTGAGGGTATATTGCGCGGGAGGGTTAATAATTGACAATCTGCTGCTGCCTGCCCGTTGAGTTAAAAAAGTTCCCACGGTAGACTCACGATACACAGTGTATCGCGAGTCTTGCGTGGGAACTTTTAAACTCAGCGTGCAGGTAGCAGCAGATTGTCGCTCCCTTCAGTTTCACCCCACCTACACCCCTCTGCTTCCCGGCCATGTGTGTGACCTCTTCCCTCCCCTCTCCAGCTCCCCGCCCATTGCACCTGCGCGGGGGCTTTGCACTGTCTTCACGTCGGAGCCAGTGCCAGTCACCGGAGTCGTCAGGACCAACGGGACACCGGCCCCCAGGCCCACTGCAAGCACGGAGATCCCAGAGACCCACAGCCAGCAGCAGCCCAGCCCCGCTCCAACTACAGAGGAACACGCTCCCCGTAGGGACAGAAGCTGATGGTGTGCAAAGTACGTCTTGGTCTTGAGGTTGCGGATGAGGGGGCGCAGCTCGGGCTGTGACGTCTCCGGCCACCCCCCTGTACAGGAGCTGCCACTGGGAACTGTGGACTTGTTTGCAGTTGCAGAGGGAGGGGGTAAGGGCGGTACAGTTCCCAGTCTCAGCTCCATTCTAGGGGGTGACCGGAGACGTCAGGACCAACGGGACACCGACTGCAAGCACGGAGATCCAAGAGACTCACAGCCAGCAGCAACTCTAGCCCAGCCCCGCTCCAACTCCAGAGGAACCCGGGTTGCGGATGAGGGGCCGCAGATCGGGCTGTGGGCGAACTGCCACTTGTCGCCGTAGCGGCCCATCGGGGAGCGGATTCCTCTGGAGTTGGAGGGACAGGGAGACACAGCGGCTTTTGAGAATGGTGGGCAATCACTTCCAAAGTTCTGCCCACACAGTCAGTACACCTCTCCTACACTTGTCTCCCGCACTAAGATCATCTCGCAGAGAATGATCCCAGCCTAACCCTCCCTATTCTCTCCTATTCTGCAAGAAAAAACTACATTGAAGACTCAAACTCGCGATTGAGTAACTGCCGGGATCGAGGCGCAAACTCGCGACCTTGCGGATATGAGCCGAGCACTCTACGACTATGCTAAAAATCTTCCATTCCGAAAGCCGAAAAATTCTGAATTACGAAAAGTGTCTGGTCCCAAGGCTTTCGGATAAAAGGTTGTGCACCTGTATCTTCAGAGCAATGCCATTTACTGTGCAAGCCCTGTCCTGTTTTGACATACCAAAGTGCAACATTTTATATTTGTCAGAGTTAAAATCCATTTATCGTTCCTTGGCCCACCTTCTCAACTGATCTGGACCCAAGTGTATACTTGGATGTCGTTCCTCACTGTCCACTATGACACCAATTTTAGTGTCATAAGAAAATTGCTAACAAAGTTAGCTATATGGTCATCCAAATCATTAATGTAGATAATAAGCAACACCGACCACTGTGGCTCTTCAGTGAACACAGGACTCCAATCAGGAAAGCAACTCTCAACAATTACGTTTGATTCCATCCTCCAAGGCAATTTTGAATTCGATTGGCTAGCTCGCCTTGGATTGCATGTGCTCTAACTTTCCAGACAGAGTATCATGCGGAAGTTTCTCAAAGGGTTTGCTGAAGTTCATATAGACAGCGTCCACTGCCCTGCCCTCATGAATCCGCTTGGCGACTTCTTTAAAAAAAACCCTATCAAGTTTGTGATTTGACACGCATAAAGCCATGCTCATTATCCCTAACCTGTCTGTGTCATATGTACTATGACATTCTTACTTGCAGCAACGTAAAAATGTGGAAACATAGTATGCCACAAATAACATAATAAACAAAAAAAGTTTAAATAAATAAAAAAATATATAGTGCAAAAAAACTAAACATAAACCGAAGTCCTTAGTGCAATCAAGACAGTTCATAGTTCAGAGTTTAGTTAGTGTTTTGTAGTGATCAATAGCCTGATGGTTGTTGGAATGAAGCTGTTCCTGAACCTGGTGGTCATGAGTTTCAGACTCCTAAACCATTTTTCCAGTGGCAGGAGTGAAATGGGAGCACGCAAGGGTGATGTGGGTCATTGATGATGCTGTCTGTCTTTTTGAGGCAGAGCCTCTGATAGATCCCTTCGATGGTGGGGAGATCAGTACCACGATGGACCCGGCAGTGTTCACCACTTTTTGTAATCTCCTTCATTTCTGAACCAGGCCATGTTGCAACCAGTCAGTGTGCTCGCTACCATATATGTGTAGAAGTTCAAGTGAGTATTTGTTGATGTACTGAATATCCTCAATCTTCTAAGGAAGTAGATGCATTGATGGGCTTTCTGTATGAGTGCATCAATGTGCTGGGTCCAGGACAGATCAGCAGAGACATGCATGCCCAGGAACATGAAGATGTTGACTCTCTCCACCGCCGACCTGTCGATGAAGACAGGTTTGTGGACCGACAGCCTTCCTCTTCTAAAGTCAACCCTGAAGAATTCCCTCAACAACTTGCCCACCATTGATGTCAGGCTCGCCAGCCTGTGATTCCCTGGTTTGTCCTTGCTGCCCATCTTAATTAACAGTACAATATTAGTCATCCTCCAGTATTCCAGAACTTCACCTGTGGCTAAAGATGATTCAAATATCTTTGCCAGAGCCTCTACAATTTTCTCTCTTGCTGCCGAGGATGCACAAAGTCAGGCCCTGGAGATTTATCCACCTTATTATGGTTTAAAACCACCAATACCTCCTCTTTGGCAACATATCTGATCTAAAACTTCACAATGTCAGTAAAAACGAATGAGAAATATTCATCTAATATCTCCCCATCTCTTGTAGCTCTACGCAAAAATGGTCATGCTGACCTTTAAGGGGATCTATTATATCGCAAGCCAACCTTTTACTATTGATAACATCTTATACTTAAATAGCTTATATAAATCATAAGAAAATAATATCAATAGTAATTAAATATTAACAGAGTAAAGATCCTTTCCTCAAAAAGCAGAGGGATATTTCCATTCAATATCCTTCATCGGGTCATAAAGAGAGTCATACAGAATGAAAATAGTCCTTTTGGCCCAACTTGCCCATGCCGACAAAGATGCCTGATGTACATGATTCCCACCTGCGCACGTTTGGTCCATATTCCTCTAAATCTTTCCTATTCATGTATCTGTCCAAATGTATTTTAAATATTGTTACAGCACCTGCCTCAACTACTCTGTGTGAACAATTTGTCCCTCAGATTAAGTCTTTCCCCTCTCACCGTAAACCTATGCTGTTTGGTTCTTGATTCCCCTACTCTGGATAAAAGACGCAGTGATTTTGCCCTGTCTATTCACCTCATGATCTTATGCACCTCAATAAGCACCTCTATACTCAGCCTCCTGCGCTGAAAGGAATAGAATCCTAGCCTGCCTAAACCTCTCCCTTATAGCCAAGGCCCTCAAGTCATGGCAACATTCTTATATATCCTTTCTACACTCTTTCCAGTGTAACAACATTCTTTCTACAGCAGAGTGACCAAAACTGAACACAATACTCCAATATCTTGTAAAACTGTAACATCACATCCCATCCTCTATAGTTGACATGCTGACTATACATCAGAGGCCACTGTACCAAAAGCCTTTTTGACCACCTTATCTATCTGTGATGCCACCTTCAGGGAACTATATACTGCACTTCTAGATTCCACTACTCTACTACACTCTCCAGGGCCTTGTCGCTTACTGTGAAGGCCATGCTCTGGTTTGACTTCCTAAAACGCAACACCTCATACTTAACTGCTTTAAACTCCACTAACCATTCCGCAGCTCATTGGCGCAACTGATCAAGATCCTGCGGTCTTTTTTGATAATCATACTTCGATACCACCCACTTTAGTGTCATTGCAAAGTTACTACAATGTACATGCTATCTACATTTGCATCCAAATAATTTGATATATAACCACAAACTGCAATGGCCCCAGCACTGATCCCTGTGGCACACCATTAGTCACAGGCTTTCAGTCTGAAAAACAATGTTTCACCATCATGAAGCCAATTCTCTATTCAGTGGGCTAGCTCTCCCTGGATCCCATACAATCTAAGCTTGCAGAACCTTACCAAATATCGTGCTGAAATCCATTTTGATAACGACTATGTCTTTATCCTCTACAACTGTTTTAGTTACTTCTTCAAAAAGCTCAATCAGATTCGTAAGACTTGATCTCCCATGTACAAAATCATGCTGACTATCCCATATCAGCCTTTGTCCATCCAAATGCATATATATTTTATCCATCAGAATCTTCTCCAATAACTTGCCTACAACAGATGTTAGGCTCACTGGTCTATAATTCCCAGGCTTTTTCCTTGCAGCTCTCTTTAAATTCGGTTAGGAAAATAGATTTGTTAATGTAATGACATTTTAGCTCCTAGATATTTAAGTAGCATGCAAAGCAATTCACAAACGTAAAGGAATAACACGATGCCTGAGATACAGAGCAAGCTGTAAAATCTGTTTTGTCACAGCATTGATATCTTATGTAGATATATAGATACGGGATGAGAGAATGAGCCAGTTGAGCAAGGAAAAATTGAGTGAGAGTAACATTAGCATTGCTGAAAGTGGAGTTGGTTCAAGAGATGCAATGGCAAGAGAGCAGCAAACAGGAGGACTGGGAGAAATTTAGAATTTAACATAGGAGGACAAAAGGGTAAATTAGGAGGGGGAATATAAAAACTGCGGGGAATATAAAAACTGACTGTAAAAGCCTCTTTAGATATGTGAAGAGGCCTCTTTGAGACAAATGTATCCCTAGTGAAACAGAGTAATGGGGACATTATTAGTGAAGACACAAACAATGAAATAGGGGACCGAGGATCCCTTAGTCAGAAATGGTGTTTGGAAAACTGTTGCAAAGGCAGATTTCCCCAGGGCAATGGGCAAGAGTAAAGGAGGTGGCCCTAGCAATGCACTGGTGATAATTTTCCAATGTTCTATAGACTCTGGATCAGTTCCTGTGGACTGGAGGGTAGCTAATGTAACTACACTTTTTAAGAAAGGAGGGAGAGAGAAAATGGGGAATTATAGACCAGTTAGCCTTACATTTGGAAAGCAGTGACGGGATCAGTCAGCATGGATTTATGAGGGGGAAATCATGCTTGACTAATCTTCTGGAATGTTTTGAGGATGTATCAAGTAGAATGGATAAGGGAGAGCCAGTGGACGTGGTGTATCTGGACTTTCGAAAAGCTTTTGACAAGGTCCCACACAAGAGATTAGTGTGCAAAATTAGAGCTCATGGTATTGAAGGTAGGGTGTTGACATGGATAGAGAACTGGTTGGCAGACAGGAAGAAAAGAGTAGGAATTAACGGGTCTTTTTCAGAATGGCAGGCAGTGACTAGTGGGGTGCCGCAAGGCTCAGTGCAGGACCCCAGTTATTTAAAAGATGTATTAACGATTTAGATGAGGGAATTAAATGTAACATCTTCAAGTTTGCGGATGACACAAAGCTGGGTGGCAGTGTGAACTGTGAGGAGGATGCTATGAAGCTGCAGGGTGACTTGGATAGATTGGGTGAGTGGGCAGATGCATGGCAGATGCAATATAATGTGGATAAATGTGAGGTTATCCACTTTGGTGGCAAGAACAAGAAGGTAGATTTATCTGAATGGTGTCAGATTAGGAAAAGTGGAGGTGCAACTCAGTCACTGAAATAAGCAGTGTTTAAGAGGGAACTGCAGATAGGAAAAAAAAGCTGTGGAGGTGCAAACCCTTCTTCAGACTGATCTCAGTCACTGAAATAAGCAAAACACTGCTGAAAATGTAAGCTTTTTACTGAGGTACAACAGTAGTTAAGTGAAGAAAGCAAATTGTTGCATGTTGGAAATAAGCATGCAGGTAGCGAGAGGCATTTGAGTATAGGAGCAATGAGGTCCTACTGCAGTTGTTGGACCCTGGTGAGACCGCACCTGGAGTATTGAGTGCAATTTTGGTCTCCTAATTTGAGGAAGGACATTATTGCTATTGAGGGAGTGAAACATAGGTTCACCAGGTTCATTCCCAGGATGGCGGGAATGACATATGATGAAAGAATGGGTCAACTGGTATTGTATTCATTGCAATTTAGAAGGATGAGAGGGAATCTTATAGAAACATATAAAATTCTTAAGGGATTAGACAGGCTAGATGCAGGAAAAAAATTCCCGATGTTGGGGAGTCCTAAACCAGGGGTCACAGTTTAAGAATATGGGGTAGGCCAATTAGGACTGAGATGAGAAAAAACTTTTTCACCTAGAGAGTTGTGAATCTGTGGATTTCTCTGCCACAGAAGGCACTGGAGGCCAATTCCCGGGATGTATTCAAGAGAAAGTTTTTAGCTCTTCGGGCTAACGGAATCATGGGATACAGGGAAAAAGCAGGAACCTGGTATTGATTAAGGAAGATCCGCCATGATCATATTGAATGGCGGTGCTGGCTCGAAGGGACAAATTGCCTACTGCACCTATTTTCTTTGTTTCTCTGTTTCTTGGTTATTTGCTCTCTTGATTATTCAATGAAAACACTTTACTGCTGAAAATGTAAGCTTTTTACTGAATGAAAGTTGTAATGCAATAACACTTTTCTATGTAGTTAATTTAGAGTTTTTGAGTGATTGTTGCTTTTAATTGTATGACTGACCTGGCCAATGTAAATTCCTCGTATGTCGCAAAACATACTTAGCGAATAAAGTGTGATTCTGATTCTGAGATACAGTGCGGAAACAGGCCCTACGGCATACAGAGTCCATGCTGACCTGCGATCTCCGTACGCTAACGCTACACACTAGGCACAATTTATAATTATACCAAGCCAATTAACCTACTCACCTGTACGTCTTTGAAGGAAATCGGAGATCCCAGAGAAAACCCATACAGGTCACGGAGAATACGTACAACCTCTGTATGGACAGCACCTGTAGTCAAAATCAAATCCGGGTATCTGGTGCTGTAAGGCAGCAACTCTGCTGCTACGCCACCTGCCGCCCATGTAGTCATGTTCATTTTGAGATCTTCTTATGAATTACTACATTTCAAGGTTTCCATTTTCCATGTCTTGCCAATTTTCTAATGGTTATCGACTAAGAAGGCATTGCAATGTCATGTAGTGTTATAGAATTATTTTGCCTTTCGCATCAGGAAAGCATGAATTTATGTATCTATAAGAAGAAAGAAAATCTGAGGTTGCTTGACGTAATAATGGTTAATTATGTCACTTGTGATGTGTAGGAAAGTTTTATTGCCAATTGATTTGTTTTATTGTTTATTGCATGTGTTTCTTTGCTATTCACTTTGACCTAGTAAAGTTATCACAATCGTTTAAAGTTTCTCCTTTGTCAGTCTATAATGGGTCCAGGTGGCCGCCTCTTTTCCTATTCAGAAAGGAAGCTGTACTTGTGTTAATCTTCTTAGTGACACAGAACACATCAAGTGTGCAGTTTCTATCAAGAATCTGTGATACTAGCCATTCAAGGCCTGCAGATTTGGCATGTATTTGAATAGGTTTGACATGCGATGTGGTTGTATTAGTACCAGTGTATTTAAAAAGATCTCTTGCATGTATAGAAAGAAAAGTCCACACATCAGTGATTCTCAATAGAAAAAGAGGCTTAACTGGATTTACAGACTCTTCTGTTTGGCTGAAACATCCTTAAAAATGTTGTTGGAAGGCTGATGAAAGAAAGCAGTTTCAAAGAGTACAAAAGCTTGTGTAGGGTACTCCCTCTTCTGTTGCAGTGGGTTTGTCGAAGAAATAGAGCTTGAGGTTGCCATGGATGTTGGATAATTTAAGTGAATTCACCACAACTCCATTAGAATTCCATGCCATTGTATAGAAGAATTTTCCCCTCAGACAGGTGTATAATTACTTGTGTTATGTTACTCGTATTTGCTAGAAAACAATTGTTCTTCTGTTTTGTAGTTACTGCATTTACTTGGTGTGAGTCCTGCTCATATACCATCTGTATTTAGCTGTGAGGATGCCTATGTTTTAGTTACAGTTAAGGACAATGAATCATCCACCGTAAATCTGGGAATGTAGCCTTTGAGATGTAATCATGTTTTCTGTGACCTTGTATGTACTATAGAATTCTACAATTGGAAAAGTTAATAATGAAATGTTATTGCAAATTACAATCAGTTTTCCTCAATTTAAATTATTGTATGTTTTGGACTGCTTACAAATGTATTTAGGAACAGTAACAAACCTTACTGAGGTTGAAATATGATTGCCTGCCAGAAAATTGTGCTTTTAATTAGGTTCACAACATTGTCACAACTTTTGGTTACCTATTCTGTATCTGAATCTTTAAAAGAAAATCAACATATTGGTGGAGAATTGTTTTGGACTGTTAGAAATGCGAGCACTTTTTCAAATGTTTCTTAAAATCCAACTTTTCCTAAATAGATTTTCGGGCAAAATAAACATTATTCAGACCTGCAGCATAATGTTTGTGCAGCAGTGAACTGCATAAACAGAAAATAAAACCAGTTCTTGGAAAGTTCCAAAGTGATTAATTATGGAGGCCCGTAACAAAATTTGAGCTGGGGGGGTGGAGGAGGAGTGGGGGTGGTGGTGAGGATGGGGGAGGGGCAGTAAATGGTTGCCACTAATGTTCACATTCTGTAGAAGAATAAATGGGTGAAAACAAATCCAGAGTCTGCTACTATGTAGGTTAGTGAATTCAATTTAGATTGATCTTCTATCATGTTTAAGCAAGTTAATGGTTGGCATATAATATTGTATTGCCTCTTGCCACCCTGCCATCTGTTCCCTGCCCCCAAGTATTGTGGTCCTGTCCTCCATAACCCCTCTCCCCTCCCAAAACCCTCAGAGTTCCAATTTTTACTTAAACTAGCCAAATCAAAAAATCTGTAAAATGCAGAAAATCTGACAATTTTTAAGGTATAAAAACACCTTTAGATAATAATAGTGATACAAAATTATTAGTTCGGCCCCGGTTCAGGAAAATTTGGCCTCGTCTGTTTGACCTTGGTACTGTTCTTTAATTTTTTTGATAAAATTCCATTTAGATTTCTACAGGTAAATTACAATGAGTTAGTGAAGATTTTAACATTGTTGACGGCTGATGAGAAATTTACTTAAGGATTTAAATACTTGATAATAGGAAACTTGTTTCCATACTTCTGCGGGACCAGATCTAGCTTTAGAAAATCAAAATCCTGTTTTTTTTTCAGATTACCAGGAAAATAATTTCAAAATAAAAATCAGTTTAATTAATGGATTAAAAAGCATTTTATTACATGATTTACATGTCTACTTCGTGCTGTGTGCGTTATTACAAAATTGTACCTATTAAGCATCAAGCCTTTGTACTCTTTGTTTACAGGCAACTGAAAGTATATTTCGAATGGCTGTAACAAGGGGTCTTCTCACACCAGTTAAACATGGGGAGGTAAGAATTTATACAATATTTGCCTACTGTTATTTAAACTTTAATTGAGTAATTTGCTACAGTATACATTACATTATTAACTGTTAATTCAGAAGGTTAAATTCAAGTAGATTGAAGGAATGGGCGAAAAGAGAATAAAGGATAATCTAGAAAATGGCAATTGGGTAACTTGGAAATGGCCTTTCAGTTTTAAGGATTTTGATCAGTTGCCTGATCTATTTCTGTGTTTGCATTATGATTGGGAGAGGAAAAATTGCCATTCCAGATTCTGCCGGAAGAGGGAAGGCCATTTTGAAGTCCACTATATTGAGACCCCACAAAATCATGTGTTTCGATTGAATCCTCTCTGATTCTAATTTCTTACGGTGGACGAAAGTATAGCCTGTATAATCTGCCCATTTTAGGTTTTAGCAAGGTTATCCTTTTCTGAACGGTTCCGAACAAATTTACATCTTTTCTTAAGCAAAGCACAATATGCGGGAGAAAATCAGCAAGTCAGGCAGCATTTGGGAAGGGAATGGACATGGGACGTTTCAGGGTCGGGACCTGTTTAGCGAGATAAGTCAACCTAGATCACTGTCCTCTCCCAAGCCAACATCCCCAGCCTTGGGGCCGTGGTTATACTTGGTTGAGCACCGCTGAGCAGATCATTTCAACTACTTTTCCATTCCCATATTGACTGCCGTCTCCATGTCCTGGGTAAGGCCCAATGCAAATTAAAAGGACAGCATCTTGTATTTCATCCAATGGTATCAATGTCAAAAGTTCTTATTCCAGGTAACCTGTACAAACTGTGTTTCCATCTCTCTTTTACCTCCTGATCAAACTTTGGGTCAGCCATTTTGTTCCCTTTCCTAAACCCTTCCCTCCAGCTCTCCATCAGCAATTTCCATGCCCGTTCTCCTGATTCCATCCACACATTACACACGCTGGATACCCCCCGCCCCCCACCCATCTTTTTCCATTTGCCCTTCATTTCCTTAAATGGACCTGTTACAGATCCTCCCAAGTCGCAAATGCCTGACATAGACATCCTGTACTACGAATGAGTCTGTAGAAGACCAGTGGAATGAATGGGGATGAATTTGCTGGGTAGTACAGAGCTGCAAGCACCTTTGCCTGGTGGGAATGGGGCATTTCCGGGTCCCTTCCTCACCCTTAACACCTCCATCCCCCAACTGAACCACAATACTTGAGGGCCGGGTAAAGCTGAGCAGAGCTGGGAGTACTGAGCATCCTCACTCACGCATGAGTCAGTGAGGCTGAAGGGCTGCCACTCTCCCCACGCCTGCTTGCTCTCCTTTCACAGTTTTTTATGTGACTGTCTCCCACACACGTTTGAAAAAGGGTCCCAAGCCAAAACATCACATACTCGTTCCCTCCACAGATGGTTCCTGTCCCAGAGTTACTCTAACACTTTGTTTTGCTCAAGATTCCATCACCTGCAGTTCCTTGCATTGCCCTTCTTAATTTTACGTATGTCTTTGGCCAGCCGGATGTTTTTTCTTTCCCACTCCCAAGTTCTTCTCCAAGGAGATGTATTTATTGCTGGTATAGGGCCAGAAGCACAGCATTTGGGCGTCATATTCACAATTGCAGAATATTTAACCTCTTAATATTGCTATCCTGTACCATGCCTCAGAGCTTTTTCTCATTCCCTTCTCATTCTGGGTGGCTTCCTGCGGCTGTGTTCTGATCGCCCATTATCTGAACAGACAGCTGCTACCTTAAGCTTGTTGGTCAAAGGTGGATATTTCTGCATCATGATATCCTCTGTTGAATGCCTTCCTGATTGCAGTTGTATCCTGCTGTGCTAAATCCCCAGCCAAATCCAGACGACATTTAACACAAGGGTGTGACTGCTTCCAGTAACACTCCTCTTCCATGATGCAACTGCTACTCAGATCACAAATCACCAATGCTGAGCTGATGTTCTTCAAAATGTAGATACCTTTTGTAAATGATGTTCAGTGAATCTTCACCGACTTTCACATGTGACTGGTATAATATATCACCTGGCCTGATGATTGTTTCAAATCTTAATCTATAAATTCAAAAAAGGCT
This sequence comes from Leucoraja erinaceus, assembly GCF_028641065.1. NCBI lineage: Eukaryota > Metazoa > Chordata > Chondrichthyes > Rajiformes > Rajidae > Leucoraja > Leucoraja erinaceus. The sequence goes on from NC_073382.1 coordinate 64,247,055, forward strand.
AGGTTTTTATCAACTCTTTGTGTATGACAGATTCTAATTACTAAGCCCGATTCAGATGAATGTGCTTAAGGCCAAGCGGTATGCGAAATGCAATGGCAGTAGAAAAGAAAATCAGATTTTAGAGAGTACCTCTGAAATAAAAAGATTAATACTGGGTCGTGGAAGTGGGATGTTGGCGATGAGAGACAAAGAGAACTGTGGGTGGAGGAAATGGAAGCAAGAAGTGACAAGGTAAGCAGCATGGTAAGAGAGTTACTAAAGTGGGTGAAAACATTGGGGATGATTTGGATTGTGAGGAAATTATATTTTGGAGAGAAAGGGCTAGGCGTATTATGAATTTGTACAGTAAAGAGCTTTGGGATGACAGTTTAGAGGAATTTTTTTGGGCAGAGAATTGCAGACACAAGGAATTTGGGGAAGGGAGAATGATAATCTGTGGAGGGAGAAGGCGGGGTAAAAAAATGAGCAGAGGTAAGGCTGCTTGTGCCAGCAATTAGTACCCATCCAATGAGCCAAATACAGTGCCCATATAATTTATTTATTTGCCTCTGTACTCCACAATTTGAGATTTGTAATAGAAAAAAAAATCACATGTGTTTAAAGTGCACATTGTCAGATGTTATTGTAGGGTATTTTTATTACAGCTGTGTTTAGACATAGTCCCCCCCCATATTTCAGGGCACCATAATGTTTGGGACACATGGCTTCACATTTGTAATTGCTCAGGTGTGTTTAATGCCTCCTTGCCTCCCTAATGCAGGTATAAGTGAGCTCTCAGCACCTAGTCTTTCCTCCGGTCTTTCCATCACCTTTGGAAACTTTTATTGCTGTTTATCAACATGAAGACTAAACTTGTGCCAATGAAAGTAAAGAAGCCATTATGAGACTGAGAAACAAGAATGAAACTGTTAGAGACATCAGCCAAACCTTTAGCGAACCAAAATCAACTGTTTGGAACATCATTAAGAGGGAAGCGAGCACGGGTGAGCTTACTAATTGTAAAGGGACTGGCAGACCAAAGATGACCTCCACAGCTGATGACAAAAGAATTCCATTATAATAAAGAAAAATCCCCAAACACCTGTCCGACAGATCAGAAACATTCTTCAGGAGTGAGGTGTGGATTTGTCAATGACCACTGTCCACAGAAGACTTAATGAACAGAAATACAGAGGCTACACGACAAGATGCAAACCACTTGCAAACAAAAATAGGATGGCCGGGATATAGTTTGCCAAGAAGTACTTAAAAGAGCAACTGCAGTTCTGGAAAAAAGGTAATGTGGACAGATGAGACGAAGATTAACTTATACCAGAGTGATGGCAAGAGCAAAGTATGGAGGAGTGAAGGAACTGCCCAGATCCAAAGCATACCACCTCATCTGTGAAACATGGTCACAATGAATGGCGGTGCTGGCTCGAAGGATCGAATGGCCTCCTCCTCCTGCACCTATTTTTTATGTTTCTATGTATAGACACATCCAATCTGCTCAAGTTCAAACAAAACTAATTGGCTGGCGGTTCATACTGCAGCAAGACAATGATCCCAAACAGGTTACACAAAAATGCTGGAGAAACTCAGCAGGTGCAGCAGCATCTATGGAGCGAAGGAAATAGGCAACGTTTCGGGCCGAAACCCTTCTTCAGACTGCATCTGCAGTTCCTTCTTAAATAATGATTCCAAACATACTGCTAAAGCAACAAAGGAGTTTTTCAAAGCTAAAAACTGGTCAATTCTTGAGTGGCCAAGTCAATCAAGCGATCTGAACCCAATTGAGCATGCCTTTTATATGCTGAAGAGAAAACAGAAGGGACAAGCCTCCAAAACAAGCATAAGCTAAAGATGGCTGCAATACAGGCCTGGCAGAGCATCACCAGAGAAGACACCCAGCAACTGTTGACGTCCATGAATTGCAGACTTCAAGCAGTCATTGTATGCAAAGGATATTCAACAAAATACTAAACATGACTACTTTCATTTACTTAACATTGCTGTGTCCCAAACATTACGGTGCCCTAAAATGGGGGCACTATGTATAAACATTGCTGCAATTTCTACATGGTGAAACCAAAATGTATAAAAATGGCCTTTATTGGTATAGCAACGGTATCAGTAGTATCAAAAACCTATACAAGGATGGCATATTTTCGTCTTTTGCAGAGCTTTCGTCCAACTATAGCCTCCCAAACTCCCACCTTTTTCGTTTTTTCCGGATTAGGGATTTTGTGAAGAAGATATTCCCCCATTTCCCAAATCGCCCCCCTGAAACCCTGACCGATACCATCTTAGCTCTAGATCCCAACCGGAAGAAATGCATCTCTGTTTTGTATAACTTGTTAGGGTCGGTTATATTGAAACCTCATACCTCATTAAAAGCTGCGTGGGAGGGTGAGCTGAATACGAAACAAACAGACCAGCAATGGGACTCTGCCTTGGACTTGACCCATTCTTCCTCCATATGTGCCCGTCATGGCCTAATCCAATGCAAAGTCCTTCACAAAGTCCACTACAAAAGTGCAAGATTATCTAGAATTTACCCCACTGTTAGGGACACCTGCAACAGATGTAATCAATCTGTTGCCAACCATAGCCATATGTTTTGGTTTTGCCCTAAGCTAGCAGCCTTTTGGAGGAGTGCTTTCGACTTGATAAGCAGAGCCTACGGCCAGACTATTCCTCCAAACCCACTGTCAGCCATTTTCGGTACCCCTCCCAACACCAACCTCTCTGTTGCGGTGAAACGGGTTCTAGCTTTTACAACCTTGTTAGCCCGGAGACTGATCTTGGACTGGAGGCTCACCTGTCCCCCGACACACACCCGCTGGATTAAGGAGGTGCTTTACAATTTAAAGCTTGAAAAACTTAGGTTCTCTCTCAAAGGCTCTACCAAGACATTCCTAGATACATGGAACCCTTTCTTGGAACTTGTTAACTCTCTCAACTTGTCCCCGGACTCGGAAGAGGACTGAGTGCTCTCCACCATTGTTCTGCTCTACTGCAGCTGCTCTCCCCTTAACCCCCACTCCTCCCCACACTTATTTATTTAATTACTTACTTATTTATTGTTATTAGTGACCCCCCTTTTTATTTATTTATTTATTTAAAAAAAAATTAAGTACTTTTTGTTTCGTTTATCTTACCATATTTGTGTGGATGTGTATGAATGTGAGTGTTGTTTGTCCCCGTTTAATCAAATTTAAAAATTTTTTTTTTTTTTTTAAATGGCCTTTATTGAAATCTGACAATGTTCACTTTAACCACATGTGATTTTTTCTATTACAAATCTCAAATTGTGGAGTACAGAGGCAAATAAATAAATGATGGGTCTTTGTCCCAAACATTATGGAGGGCACCGTAGATCATCTGGAGGACTGCGAAAGAGAGCAAATCATATTAGAAGTAACGGATCCCTTTCAGAATTGCAGGCAGTGACTAGTGGGCAGTGACTAGTGGGGTACCACAAGGCTCGGTGCTGGGACCACAGCTATTTACAATATACATTAATGATTTGGATGAAGGAATTCAAAGTAACAGTAGCAAATTTGCAGATGACACAAAGCTGGTTGGCAGTGTGAACTGTGAGGAGGATGCTATGAGAATGCAGGGTGACTTGGACAGGTTGGTGGAGTGGGCAGATGCACGGCAGATGAAGTTTAATGCGGATAAATGTGAGGTTATCCACTTTGGTAGCAAAAACTGGAAGGCAGATTACTATCTAAATGGCGTTAAGTTGGGAAAAGGGGAAGTACAACGGGATCTGGGGGTCCTTGTTCATCAGTCTATGAAAGTAAGATTGTTACGGGTTTGGACACGCTAGAGGCAGGAAACATGTTCCCGATGTTGGGGGAGTCCAGAACCAGGGGCCACAGTTTAAGAGTAAGGAGTAAGCCATTTAGAATGGAGACGAGGATATACGTTTTCTCACGGAGAGTTGTGAGTCTGTGGAATTCTCTGCCTCCGAGGGTGGTGGAGGAAGGTTCTCTGGATGCTTTCAAGAGAGAGCTAGTTAGAGCTCTTAAAAATAGCGGAGTCAGGGGATATGGGGACTAAGGCAGGAACGGGGTACTGATTGGGGATGATCACCCATGATCACATTAAATGGCGGTGCTGGCTCGAAGGGCTGAATGGCCTACTCCTGTACCTATTGTCTATTGGCTCAAAAAATAATAATAAACTTCAGGGGATATCAATGGATTGTAAATATGCTGTGATATTGCCATTCATCTATTACATGCATTTGAGCAACTAAGCTCGTGGGATCCTCTCCACAACAGTTCAAACAGCCAGTAATTTCTGTGAATTTCTCATTTGCATTGGCACAGAATCTCTGTAGCTTCAAATTGAAATCAAGATAGAAACAGCTGAAAATACTCGCCTTGGCAGGCAGGATCTGGGGATTAAAAACAGTTAATGCTTCAGATTAATGACTTGTTATGAAAAGTTTAATCTCTTGCTGTCAGAATTTTCAATAAGCTTTGCCATTTAGATGTGCCAGTTAATTGGCAGCTATTCCTTCGCTCATGTAAAGTTAGATAGCTTTGAAGAAACATACCACAAGGATGTATATTAATGGTAATCTCACAAAATCCTGTTTGTGAATTGCAAATGAATACTCTTAACAATATTTTTTTCTCTGTAGCTTCTGCTTACTTCGTTGTTCTTGTTTCAGTTTTTTGCTTGAGTGAATTGTGATTGTGAACATTACATTGAGTACAACCATTGAATGTTTGCTTTCTGGATACTTTTAATCGCTGAGTAAACAAGAAATCATGTATTTTTTAAATAAATATTCTTAATTACTTGAAGCTATTTTCTTAACGGTTGCAGTTTTCTCTAAATAGGCATTTCTAAACAAACGGTAGTTGAACCCTTTGTCTCCACCACAAAAGGTGGACGTTGGATCTGTGAGACATACAACAATTACATCATAGGGTTTTTGTTCAGGTGAGGTCAGTGAGGGACATGTAACAACGACCAATAAATGGAGTTGTGGTAAAAATTAGCCATGATGTGATTAATTGGCCGGATAGGCACAGGGGACTGAGTAGTCTTCTTGAGTTTCTCTACATCGCATCATTGTGTGGTATTGCAATAACTACATAGTGCGATAGGTGCTTCTCCACTTCAATATTTGGAGTTATTCAGTGCATATTTTTAATGATTGTGATAAAGTAGAGATGAATAAGTCAGAAGTAATTTTCACAATATATTTGCAAAAACAACATATTGTGATTAAAAAAAAAATAGTATTTGTATGTTGATGATAGGAATCCTACTCCAGCCATCAGTTGACAGCATTATACAGTGCCGTCCATAATGTTTGGGACATTAGACTTAGACTTAGTTCCTCCCACACTGTTGAGTGCATTGGGCAGCAAGCTTTCGCCATTCTGTTCGGTTATGTGCGACATCTTCCACTCTCGATAGGCTTGTGTCCCTGGCTTCCAAATCCTTCTGGAATGTTCGCCTCCATGTTAGTTTTGGACCGCCTCTTTTCCTTCTTCCGTCAGGCTGCCATGTCATTGCTATCTTAGGTGCACGTTCTGGTGACATTCTGAGTACATGTCCTGCAAATTTCAACCTGCGTCCCTCTATGTCCTGACTGGCAGTTTCACAGTAGATCTCCTCGTTTGTGATGTGGTCTCTGTAGCTAGTCTTCAGGATCTTCCTCAAGCAGCGTTGTTGGAATGCATCCAATGTCTTTTTCATCTTCACATTGATTCAGATTCAGATTCAGATTCAATTTTAATTGTCATTGTCAGTGTACAGTACAGAGACAACGAAATGCATTTAGCATCTCCCTTGAAGAGCGACATAGCAAACAATTTGAATTTAAAAAATAATAAGTGTCCGGGGGGGGGGGGGGGGGGGGGGGGGGGGGTGGTGATGGCAGTCACCGAGGTACGTTGTTTAGTAGAGTGACAGCCACCGGAAAGAAGCTGTTCCTCGACCTGCTGGTTCGGCAACGGAGAGACCTGTAGCGCCTCCCGGATGGTAGGAGGGTAAACAGTCCATGGTTGGGGTGAGAGCAGTCCTTGGCGATGCTGAGCGCCCTCTGCAGACAGCGCTTGCTTTGGACAGACTCAATGGAGGGGAACGTGGAACCGGTGATGCGTTGGGCAATTTTCACCACTCTCTGCAATGCCTTCCGGTCGGAGACAGAGCAGTTGCCATACCATACTGTGATGCAGTTGGTAAGGATGCTCTCGATGGTGCAGCGGTAGAAGTTCACCAGGATCTGAGGAGACAGATGGACCTTCTTCAGTCTCCTCAGGAAGAAGAGACGCTGATGAGCCTTCTTGATCAGAGTAGAGGCATTGTGGGTCCAAGAGAGGTCATCGGAGATGTTGACTCCCAGGAACCTGAAGCTAGAAACACGTTCCACCTCCGTCCCGTTAATGTGGATGGGGGTGTGCGTGCCGCCTCTGGACTTCCTGAAGTCTACAATGAGCTCCTTGGTCTTCTTGGAGTTAAGGGCCAGGTTGTTGTCAGCGCACCATGCTGCTAAGTGCTGGACCTCCTCCCTGTAGGCCAGCTCATCGTTGTTGCTGATGAGGCCAATCACCGTTGTATCATCTGCATACTTGATGATGGTGTTAGTACCATGTACAGGTGTGCAGTCATAGGTGAAGAGGGAGTAGAGGAGGGGGCTCAGCATCTTGCTCTCACTGGCATAGAGAGCTGTAGGGAGGACTACACACCCATCATTTATTTATTTGCCTCTACTCCACAATTTGAGATTTGTAATAGACAAAAAAAATCACATGTGGTTAAAGTGCACATTGTCAGATTTTAATAAAGGCCATTTTTATACATTTTGGTTTCACCATGTACACATTACAGCAGTATTTATACATAGTCCAAGAAGGAACTGCAGATGCTCGATAATCGAAGGTACACAAAAAAACTGGAGAAACTCAGCGGGTGCAGCAGCATCTATGGAGCGAAGGAAATAGGCAACGTTTCGGGCTATCCTTCTTCAGACTGAAGGGTTTCATCCCGAAACGTTGCCTATTTCCTTCGCTCCATGGATGCTGCTGCACCCGCTGAGTTTCTCCAGCTTTTTTGTGTACCTTTATACATAATCCCCCCATTTCATGAAAGTAGTAATGTTTAGTATTTTGTTGCATATCCTTTGCATGCAATGACTGCTTGAAGTCTGCGATTCATGGACATCACGAGTTGCTGGGTGTCCTCTGGTAATGCTCTGCCAGGCCTGTATTGCAGCCATCTTTAGCTTATGCTTGTTTTGGGGGCTAGTCCCCTTCAGTTTTCTCTTCAGCATATAAAAGGCATGCTCAATTGTGTTCAGATCGGGTGATTGACTTGGCCAATGAAGAATTCACTATTTTTTAGCTTTGAAAAACTCCTTTATTGCTTTAGCAGTTTGTTTGGGATCATTGTCTTGCTGTAGAATGAAACGCCTGCTAATGAGTTTTGAGGTATTTATTTGAACTTGAGCAGATGGGATGTGTCTATACACTTCAGAATTAATTATGCTTCCATCATCAGCAGTTGTATCATCAATGAAGATGAGCCAGTACCTTCAGCAGTTTGGATCTTGGGTAGTTCCTTCTCTCCTCCATACTTTGCTCTTGTCATCACTCTAATATAAGTTCATCTTCATCTCATCTGTCCACAAGACCTTTTTCCAGAACTCTGGTTGCTCTTTTAAGTACTTCTTGGCAAACTGTAACCTGGCCATCCTATTTTTGCGGCTAACTAGTGGTTTACTTCTTGCAGTGTAGCCTCTGTATTTCTGTTCATGAAGTCTTCTGCGGACAGTGGCCATTGTCAAATCCACACCTGACTCCTGAAGAGTGTTTCTGATCTGTCGGACAGGTGTTTGGGGATTTTTCTTTATTATAATGGAATTATTTTGTCATCAGCTGTGGAGGTCTTCCTTGGCCTGCCGATCCCTTTGCGATTAGTAAGCTTACCAGTGCTCTCTTCTTAATAATGTTCCAAACAGTTGAGTTTGATAAGCCTAAATTTTGGCTGATGTCTCTAACAGTTTTATTCTTGTTTCTCAGTCTCATAATGGCTTATTTGACTTTAATTGGCACAACTTTGATCCTCATGTTGATAAACAGCAATAAAAGTTTCCAATGTGATAGAAAGACTGGAGGAAAGACTAGGTGCTGAGAGCTCTCTTATACCTGCATTAAGGAGGCAATTAAACACACCTGAGCAATTACAAACACCTGTGAAGCCATGTGTCCCAAACATTATGGTGCCCTGAAATGTGGGGGACTATCTATAAACACAGCTGTAATTTCTACATGGTGAAACCAAAATGTGTAAAAATTGCCTTTAATAAAATCTGACAATGTGCACTTTGTGGTTAACATGTGATTTTTTTTTTAATGTTGCAATTCTCAAATTGTGGAGTACAGAGTCAAATACATAAATGATGAGTCTTTGTCCCAAATATTATGGAGGACACGGTAAGCCATTGTTATTAAATCCATTGTTTATAAAGGTGAATGAAAATATATTTGACGTAATTAATCTGATTTCCAAAAATAATAGTTTATTACTTAGTTATTCCTGATTTTTTTGTGGATAACTTGAAAATCATAAATCGTTGAGTTTTACTGAAAGTACTTGGGACACTAGAAGTAAAAGGCTTTTAACCTTTAAAGTTTGGTAGAATTGTGTTTATTTTTCTAATTATGGAATGCATTACATTGTCAGCCGAACAGCGAAGATTCATAAAGTACATTACATGAACAATGTCTGAAAGAAGGGGTGATAGGCCAAAATGAGGTGTAAAACCTTGCTCTTCCATTTTCAATACAATTAGTGTCATTTGGATGCTATTACTTCCAATGATTTCAGCCTACGGGCATGCCAGGCATAATCACTCACAGACATATAATGTAGTGAATAGTGATGTGATACCAGCCATACAATTTTCCCTCGCCTTCAACTTACAAAGATGTTATTATTGCAAAGGGTTCAAAAGTTCTTTTCCAATACCCTGTGAGGTGTCTCTAATTTCTGGTCTTCTATTCCCTTTTGGATAATTTCTTGTATATTAAGCCCCTGGGGTAGAGTCTTGGTTGTATTCTGTGGAAGGCAGGTCCAGCTATATTTCAAACTGAAGTGTATGTCTTGCTAGAGTTTAACCTTTGAATATTGAATATACTGTAAATTGTCACTCATGGTAAACTAACATGCTTCCTGTGGAAGAAAGAAAATATGAACGTACCATGAACCAAAGAAAAGTACATTTATGAAATACCCCAGAGGTTTGCTTTACAAATTCAGTTATATATGAGCAGGGGCAAAAACGGAATGAATTGTTCATCCTCTGTAACCCTGTGTTGTAGACTGAAAGGCTCAGCTTTGAATGAAACTATACACTCTTGGGATACATCCATTCAAAGTGAAAATGCTGGAAAATGCATATTTCAAAAAAAAAAAAAAAAGATATTTTGTTGATTGACCTCTGGTAGAAGTGAATGCTGAATATTTGCTGGAAGTAATCATGTTAGAGTTTTGGCTACATGTTTAACAGTGAACTAATTTCACTCTTCTTTGTACAACTTTGGCCAACCTACTCACATTCAATGTTTCTCGCATTTTTGTCAAGTTTCATCAGATGATAAGTTGCAATGTGGCTCAAAAAGGGAGGGTGTGTAAGGACTTGTACCAAGTCAATGGGATAAATATTCTGAGTATGAGTAATGTGAAAGAAATATGAATTCAGAGAGGCATTTGTAGTGTAAGGAAAAGTGTATATAGTTCACCAGCATGTTACCGAGCCTTGAAGGCTTGAGTTATAAGGAGAGACTGGATAGATTTTTTCCATGGACTAAATAAGCTGTGTGGTGACCTTGCAGAAGTATACAAAATCATGTGATGCATAAAAGCAATGGTCATGTTGGTTCCAAGGATAAATCAGTCCAGAAATAGAGGGCATATGTTTCAGGTGAGAAGAGAACCATTTAACAGGGACCTGAGTGGTACTTTCCTCATGCTGAAGGTGCTGGTATATGCAATGAGCTGCCAGAGGAAGCTGTAGAGGTGAAATCAGGTGAGATCTCTGACAATGATGTATTGCTACTGGATGAGCTCAAAGCCTTTTACACCTATTTTGAATAGGCAAGGAAAGTTCCACAGGCGTTTCCCCAGTCCCCTCGTGCCTCTGTCCCACACATCTTTGTGGCAGAGGTCTGATCTGTGAATCTCTTGGAAAGTGGTCGGCCCGGTATGAGTACCTGGATGGGTTCTGAAATTGTGTGCTAATCAACTGGCTATACGCTTTGCCGGCATCTTCATCCTCTCACTTCAACATCTACTGTCCTCATCTACTTCAAGGAAACCACTGTCATTTGAGTCACCTAGAAATATAAGGTGGTTTATCTCAATGACTACCCCCTAGTAGCTCTAGGATCGATAATAATTAAGTGCTTTGGTACACTGGTAATTGTCCACATTTGTGCCATCTTGCAATTTGTGTACAAGAAAAATAGGTCTACAGAGGATGCCATCTATCTTGCACTACATTCACCTCAAGATCACGATGGCTATAAGAACACCTACACCAGGATGCTATTCATTGACTAAATCTCAGCCTTCAACACTGTTATACTGAATAAACTCATCCCTAAACATCTGCACCTTGGCCTTGAGGCCTCCATCTGCAACTGGCATCTGAATTTCCTGACCATCAGACCTCAGTCAGTTAGAATTGGTCACAATGCATCCTTCACCCTGACCTTTAACACTGGCATGCCTCAGGGTTGTGTTCTCAGTTTCTAACTCTACTCCAAGCTGATGCTCGGCAACTGTGGCAGGGCTTGAATGCCATCACCTCCTACAAGGCGAAATCAGGAGGCAGCTCAAGCGACAGCGAAGCATCATTCCCTGGCGAGCACATTGCATTCTAAGCACGCTTTGATATGGAGAACACTGATGTGCCTTCCCCAGCCCCCATACACCCTGATGGTATTACAGTCACAGTTACAGAGGCCGACGTCAGAAGATCGTTCAGGAGGGTGACCCTCGGAAAGTGTCTGGACCGGATGGTATACCCGGTTGTGTTCTCAAAACCTGTGCAGACCAACTGGCTGGAGTTTTTGCGGACATTTACAACCTCACATTACTGAGGTCTGAGGTTCCCACCTGCTTTAAGAAGGCATCAATAATACTGGTGCCCAAGAAGAGTAAGGTGATGTGCCTCAACGACTATCGACCAGTGGCACTACCGTCCATGGTGAAGTGCTTTGAGAAGTTGGTTATGGAGCATATCAACTCCTACCTCAACAAGAACCTCAACCCACTACAGTTAGCCTACTGTCACAACAGCTCAATGGAGGATGCAATCTCACTGGCTCTCCACTCTGCACTGGCCCACTTGGACAATAAAAACACTTATATCAGGCTGTTGTGTTCAAGAAGGAACTGCAGATGCTGGAGGATCGAAGGTACACAAAAATGCTGGAGAAACTCAGCGGGTGCAGCAGCATCTATAGAGCGAAGGAAATAGGCGACGTTTCGGGCCGAAACCCTTCTTCAGACTGATGGGGGGTGGGGGGGAGAAGGAAGGAAAAAGGGAGGATGAGGAGCCCGAGGGCGGTGGGGATGGGAGGAGACAGCTCGAGGGTTAAGAAAGGGGAGGAGACAGCAAGGGCTAGCAAAATTGGGAGAATTCAATGTTCATGCCATCCGGACGCAAGCAACCCAGACGGAATATGAGGTGCTGTTCCTCCAATTTCCGGTGTTGCTCACTCTGGCAATGGAGGAGACCCAGGACAGAGAGGTCGAATTGGGAATGGGAGGGGGAGTTGAAGTGCTGAGCCACCGGGAGTTCAGGCAGGTTATTGCGGACTGAGCGGAGGTGTTCGGCGAACCGATCGCCCAACCTCCGCTTAGTCTCCCCGATGTAAATCAGGTGACATCTAGAGCAGCGGATGCAGTAGATGAGGTTGGGGGAGATACAGGTGAACCTTTGGCGCACCTGGAACGACTGCTTGGGTCCTTGAATGGAGTCGAGGGGGGAGGTGAAGGGACAGGTGTTGCATTTCTTGCGATTGCAACGGAAAGTGCCCGGGGAGGGGGTGGTACGGGAGGGAAGGGAAGAATTGACAAGGGAGTTGCGGAGGGAGCGGTCTTTGCGGAAGGCAGACATGGGGGGAGATGGGAAGATGTGGCGAGTGGTGGGGTCACGTTGGAGGTGGCGAAAATGGCGGAGGATTATTTGTTGTATTTGCTGGCTAGTGGGGTGAAAGGTGAGGACTAGGGGGACTCTGCCCTTGTTGTGAGTGCGGGGATGGGGAGAGAGAGCAGTGTTGCGGGGTATGGATGAGACCCTGGTGCGAGCCTCATCTATGGTGGCGGAGGGGAATCCCCGTTGTTGTTTATAGGCTGTTGTTTATAGATGTTTATCGGCATTCAATACCATCATTCCATCCAAGTTGATTACCAAGCTCACGGAACTGGGTCTGCACATCCCTCTGCAATTGGATCCTCGACTTCCTCATCCACAGACCACAGTCTGTTTGAATTGGCAGAAACACTTCCTCCTCATTAACAATCAGGACGGGAGCACCTCAAGGCTGCGTGCTCAGCCCCCTGCTCTACTCACTCTATATTCATGACTGTGTAGCAGACACAGTGCGAACTCCATCTTCAAGTTTGCCTACAACACCATCGTTGTTGGACGATGGTGATGAGTCAGAGCATAGAAGTTAGATTGACTGATTGACCAAATGGTGCCCACACAACAACCTGGCTCTCAATATCAGTAAAACCAATGAACTGTTTCAACTGGAAGTCAAAAAAGGCTCCATCTTTTTTGCAGTGGTTAAAGGTGTTCGCCTTTTTACCCTTGGAAACGATCAGGTATAAACGGTGCAAGGCCCGCAGAAACTTCGCTCTGACCTGGAATCCTTTTATAGATTTTATTAAAGATTTTTCCTTTAACTGAAAATATTGTCTACGCAGTTATGATCATTTATTTATATGTGAATGTTGCTATTGTTAACATGTAACATTTGAACACAAAGAGCCTTTTTTATTTTTATATTTTAATTATTATTTTAGCTTTCTCTTTCTCTTTTTTGAGCCTTGGGGATGGGGAGGGGAGTATATGCTTTGTAATGTTCTGTACTGTTTGTTGTTCTGTGTAAATTTGTGTTTATAACTTGAAAACCAAAAATAAAGTTTACATTTATTTTTTTTTTATTAAAAAAAAAGAAGTGAGATTGACCGATTGACCAAATTGTGCCCGCATAACAACCTAGCTCTCAATATCAGTAAAACCAATGAACAGATTGTGGACTTTGGAAGGGGAAGGATGAGGACCCACTGTTGATTTATATCAACAGGATGGCTGAGAGAGTAAAAAACTTCAAATTGCTTTGCGTGCATATTCCGAAGATCTACTGCAGTCATTGCCTCAAAAACAGCCAGTATCATCAGAGACCCACACCATTTTTGTCTGTCTGTCTGTCTGTCTGTCTGTCTGTCTGTCTGATTGTCTGTCTGTCTGTCTGTCTGTCTGTCTGTCTAAGGGTTTCGGCCCGAAACGTTACCTATTTCCTTCGCTCCATAGATGCTGCTGCAACCGCTGAGTTTCTCCAGCATTCTTGTGTACTTTCCGAAGATCTTTCCTGGGCCCAGCACACCGATGCAATTATAAAGAAAGCACATCAACGCCTCTACTTCCTGAGAAGATTATGGAGATTCGGTATATCATAGAGGATTTTCTTGAACCTCTACAGGTGTATAGCAGAGAGAGCATATTGACTGGTTGCATCACGGCCTGGTTTGGCAACGTGAATGCCCAGGAGCGAAAAAGACTGTAAAATGTTGTGAACATTACCCAGCCCATCACCGGCTCTGACCTCCCCACCATCGAAGGGATTTACCGCAGTCATTGCCTCAAAAACAGCCAGCATCATCAGAGACCCACACCATCCTGGCCATATACTCATTTCACTCCTGTCATCGGAAAGAAGGTAGAGGAGCATGAAAACTGTAACTTCCAGGTTCAAGAACAGCTTCTGCCCTACAACCATCAGGCTATTAAAAACTACAACCTCAAATAAGCTCTGAACTACAATAGACTATTATTGTTATTATTGCACTGCTATTGTTTGTTTTTTGTCTGTCTGTCTGTCTGTCTGTGTCTGTCTGGCTGTCTCTCTGTCTGTCTGTCTATAAAACTCTGATCTTGGATGTATGTGTGTGTATATAAGTGTATTTATTTGTTTGTGTGTTGTCACATCTTCTTGAAGAAACGACGCTCTAACGGTAAATTATTTTACATATTCGGGTAGAGATTTACCCATGGAGTCCGAAAATGTCATTTATTTCTCAAGTTATATGTGAAAATGTTCACAAATCCGATAAAACTTAGAAAATTAACCGGCGCTGTCGCCGATGATGTCACAATAGATTTGCCTGCCTACCGTCTGCTCGCGCTGCGATTGTCCTGCTCACGCTGCGAGTGACGTCACCCCCCCACCCCTCTTCCTCCTTCCCCCCTCATTATTCAAATGATACTGGGGCATCGCTTTCTCTCGGGGCTTTCTCTCGGCTCCGTTGTCGCCTCTCTCTCCCCCCTTTCTCTCACGCAAGTCTCTATAAAGGCCCCGACATGTAGTTCCACACACAATTCCGTCTGGCTTACGCATAATACTCCTTGCATTGAAAAAATGGTTTTTACTTTAAAATCATTCCTTAGAGCTTCCAACACACTTTGATACAAAGTTGCAAGACAGGAACATGTCAGCAACACTGAACCTTTCAGCTCAATGGCAGCTCATTGCAAGTGCCCCCGATATTTGCAACAATTTTGCCATCATAAGTCCTGGCAGGACAGGAGGGGGAAGGTAAATTGGTATTGCAATTGGGGATTGATTTTTTTTTCAACTCCAGTGCTGGGGGAGGCTCACGAGCTATGATCTTTGCTAAGGAGTGCTCGAATCTTACCTTCGGCAACGGGTTGAGTTGGAGGACCATGCCTCCTGTGAGGGCTGCGGGCAGGGATGGGTGTGTTGGGGCAGATCTGCACTTGGCCTAGTACCTATTAAAAGTCTGATCTTGGATGTGTATTTATTTGTGTGTATGTGCGTTTGTTCATGTGTAATATCTTCTCGAAAAAACGACGTGCTAACCGTAATTTTTGTTACATATTCCGGTAGAGATTTGTTCCCTGCAGTCCAAAATCTCCTTACCTGACATTCATGCATTATTTCTAGTTATTAATCAAAATGTTCACAAATCTGAAAAAAAGTTGGAAAAAAAACCGGCTGATGACATCACAATGGATCTGCTGGGTGCCGTCTTGGATCTGCGAGCTGCGAGTGATGTCCCTCCCCACCTCTCCCTCCTCCCCTGTTATTCCAAAGACACAGCCCTCTCACCCTCATGTCTTCCTCCCCCTCCTCCAAAAAAAGGGAAACTTTTTTTCAGTTTCTTACCTTGCCAGAGATGCGATTAATTTTCGGATCGCACTCTCCGGTTGCTCTGCGGCCTACCATCGATGGAGCTGGAGGCCTCCTCGGACTGACCTTGGGCCCCACCGTGGGGCATGGACTTACATCAGGGTTCATCCCTTGCCTGGGATCGCTCCAACTGCAGCCTGCAGTCTTTATATTGGGAGCTCGCAGTCTCGGGATAGGCCGTGGATGTTGGGAGCTCCTATGTTGTGGGAGGTTCGACCAGCACCGACGCGAGGTTCGATCGTCCGGTGCGGGGGAGCTGACATCCCCCGATGCAAGAACAGATTGCCTCGACGCGGATGACCCTCCACCGGCTACGGGAGTCAAGATCATCCCGTCAGTGGAGGGCATGAGGCTCATCACCGCGGAGGAGTAATGGGAAGAGATTGAACATTTTTTAACCTTCCATCACAAAGAGGAAGTGGAGCTCTGTGATGGATGTTTATGTTAAAATGTGTTTTGTGTGTATCGTTGCTTTTTATTTGTATGACTGACTTGGCAAATAAAATTCCTCGTATGTTGTAAAATATACTTGGCTATAAAGCATTATTGTGATTGTGATATTGTGACTTGAATTGTATCAAATGTGTTTGATTTCACTGACGTTTTCTTCAGTAACCAAATGTGGCAGTAAAAAGCTCTTTGCTTTAACTGGATTTATTCATATCATTCAGGGATGCTGGGTGCTGGCTTACGAGTATAGCTATGGTTCATGGTTTTCCATTCTTTTAATTTATGTTGTGTGGATGTGAAGGAGCTTTAGTGAGTAGGTGGTGGCAATGCTGCATGCAAGTTACATATGACGGTGCAGGGGAGATTAGATCTGTAACACAGAGATGCTACACTTTTGCTTTGGATGAATATTTCTTGGGTGGAGCTGATGACTCCAGCCAAGTGGCTGACAATTCCACGTGCATGCATGTGTACTAGCACAAAAGGGCCATGGGATGTATTCAGTGACATCAAATGGAGCACACAACTTGTTTTATGTAAAATTCTACCACATATGCAGGGTCCCATGCTGGCTTCAAATGTGGAAGCAGTTCTTAATAAAATCGGTTGTTTGCTTTAGTTTTGGCTGACCCTACAGGGCCAAAGAGCATGACGAGTCCACCATTCTCCAAATAGATGCCACTTTTAACTTTCCACCATCAGTGATTTTTCTTCCTCACTATCGCCTTACCTGATACCTCACCTGGCAGACAATTTTACGAACCGACCAAAAAAAATCCTTGCTTGAAAATCTCCTTTAACCTTTCCCCAAAGAGATTCACAAGGATGTTGCCTGGATTAGGTATTGACTAATAATACATCCATAGGTAGAGTTTGGGCAAACCTGGATTGGTTTCTCTGGAATATCAGAGGTTGAGAAGCGAGTTGATAGAAATATCGAAAATTGTGAGAGGCACAGACAGGGTAAATAGATTCCTTTTTTCCCCAGGGTGGCAATATCAAATACAAGAGGATAAATCTTTGCGGTGAGAGGGGGAAAGTTTAAGAGAGAAGTGAGAGGAACATTTTACAAGCAGAGAGTGGTACATGTTAGGAATGTGCTGCCAGGGGAAGTGGTGGAAGCAGAAATGATAGTGATATTTAAGAGATATTTTGACTGGCAATGAACATATAGGGAATGGAGGGAAATGGTTTATGTGCAGGGTGATAGGATTAGTTTAACTTGGCATTGTGGCCGGTGCTGACATTGTGGGCCATAGGACTGTTCCTGTGCTGAACTGTTCTGTTCTATTAAATCCATCTCTATTGCATCAGAAGCATCTAATTTTGAAACAATACAAGCTACCAGTCTTGCCTTTCTCTCACGCAAGTCTCTATAAAGGCCCCGACATGTAGTTCCACACACACTTCCGTCTGGCTTACGCATAATACTCCTTGCATTGAAATACTGTAAATAGACTTTAGCCCTCAGTCCTACCATGTTCATTAACCTGGCCCTGCCTGTCCACTTCAGAGTTACTTGATGTAACCTGCATCTTCCCCTCAAGCGTTCCACTTGCTGACCTGTTAGATTGCCATCCTCCTGCCATGCAAGTTTGAAATGTCCCAAGTAGTAATTGCAAAACTCACCCTGATGATATTGATCTCACTCCAATTCAGGTGCAAACCATCTGTTATTTCAGGTCCCACTTCCCCTTGCGATATCAAATGTTTTGACCAAATTATACTTAATAATGAACAAGCTTCCATCAGTTAGAATAAATGAGGGCCATTCTGCAGAACATTTGATTAGTAAATTAGATTTTAAAAATAATAGTCGAAGGCGCGCTCAGTCCAGAGGCTACGCTCAGCCACATGAGTAGGTTCAAGAGAGTTTTACTGTCATATATATGTTGTGTGTGTGTGTGAGAGTGATGGTTGGTGTGAGTGATGGAGGGTGTGAGTGATGGAGGGTGTGTGTGTGTTTGAGAGATGGAGTGTGTGTGTGAGAGAGATGGAGGGTGTGTATGTGAGTGTGTAAGTGTGTGTGAGTGATGCAGGGTGTGAGTGTGTGTGAGAGATGGTGTGTGTGTGCGATGGAGTGTGTGAGAGATGGAGGGTGTGTGTGTGTGTGCGCGAGCCCACCAGCCGTGAGTGAGTGAACTGCCAGCCCATCAGCCGTGAGTAAGTGAACTTCCAGCCCACCAGCCGTGAGTGAGTGAACTGCAAGCCCACCAGCCGTAAGTGAACTTGCAGCCCACCAGCCGTGAGTGAGTGAACTGCCAGCCCACCAGCTGTGAGTGAGTCAACTGCTAACCCACCAGCCGTGAGCGAGTCAACTGCCAGCCCACCAGCCGTGAGCGAGTCAACTAGCCGTGAGTGAGTCAACTATGAGTCCACCAGCCGTGAGTGAGTCAACTGTGAGTCCACCAGCTATGAGTGACTGAACTGTGTCCAAGTTTCCATTTGGCCCACAATATCCATACTAGCCCTCTGGAAACCAGTCTCTTTGGCCAACAACACCCATACTAGCACTCCAGACAGCCCCCCCCCCCCCCCCGGGCCACCAATATTGGAATTGGTGGAGAGGTGGAATATTGCGTTGGGGGACCACCCCTCCCGTGTGAACATGGGACCCAACGGGTCCCACTTAGTCTAGTATTAAATAAAATTTGAGGATGGCCCAGCAATTGGTTAACCCCATTAATGAACGATATGTACACTGACGCCATGTGATTCAGTGAGATGTACTGTGATAGCCACAGTAGTTTCTTTTACTGAGAAAGTTGCTTCATAAATGTAATCATCATTATTTTGGAACACTTTCCTTCTTGGAATTCGATTGAAGTTGCCAAAAACTACTCCTTTGAGTGCTTTTTAAATTATATTTGAGGAGTCTTTCATCAGTGTGTAGTAAATTTGATCCCAGGGATGAGAAATGCAGCTCATTTATAGTCAGAAAAATATTTGAACACATGTGGCTAAGCTAAGAACATTTATATAAATCACAGTTTAATTATTTGGGTTCGCTTGTAGTTTGTCTTAATATTTGCCTTGTACAGTGCCCTCCATAATGTTTGGGACAAAGACCCATCATTTATTTATTCGCCTCTGTAATTTGATCCACAATTTGAGATTTGTAATAGAAAAAAAATCACATGTGGTTAAAGTGCACATTGTTCGATTTTAATAAAGGCCATTTTTATACATTTTGGTTTCAGCATGTAGAAATTACAGCACCGTTTATACATAGTCCCCCCATTTCAGGCACCATAATGTTTGGGACATAGCAATGTCATGTAAATAAAAGTAGTTATGTTTAGGATTTATGATATGTCATGACAGCGTGACATGACCTCTCCCTCCTCCATCTTGCAGAGACTGAGCCACGCCCGCACTTCTGGATTTTATAGTCCCTCGCACCAGAAGGAGCATGGCCTTCATGGTTTGATTGACAGGAGAGAGAATCTCAACATTTTTTAAACACTAATAACTTATTTTTCATCGATGGGGAAAATCCATGGCACCTGATGAGCGGAGGGGGATTCTGAGTAAGATGGCTAAAAATCATAGCCGTATGTGGTAGCGTTTTTTCTAAAATCAATAGAAAATGCAAACAGGAAGTGGTCAAGATTAGACTTTTAATTATATGGAAGGCATAGCAACTTTAATTAGGCAAGGCAACTTTAATTAGGCAAGGCAACTTTAATTAGGCAAGGCAACTTTAATTAGGCAACACAGCTTTAGCATTTCTAAACCAAAGGCAATACAGCTTTAGCATTTCCAAACCAAAGTCAACACAGCTTCAGCATTTCCAAACCAAAGTCAACACAGCTTCAGCATTTCCAAACCAAAGACCACACAGCTTTAGCATTTCCAAACCAAAGGCAACACAGCTTTAGCATTTCCAAACTATATTTTCAAACCACATTATGGGCACTGACAGGTCAGTATAACCACTCACAGTAGTAGACATGTGTTCAGTGTTATTCACAGCTCAGACTGAGGGACGTGACCCTCTCGCTCCCCCATCTTACAGAGACTGACTGAGACACTCAACACTTCCGGGTTTTAAGGACCCTCCGGAAGGGGCGTGGCCTTCAGGAAAGAGAATCTCAACATTTTTTTAAACATTAATAACTCTTTTAATTTTCATCAATGGGAAAAATCCTCTTGTCCTGCACAGCGGAGGGGGACTCTGAGTAAGATGGCCAAAAATCACAGCCGTAAGTGGCAGCGTCTTTTCTAAAATCAATATACAGAACACCAGGAAGTGGTCAAGATCAGACTTTTAGTAATATAGATAGATAGTAGAATTCTTCTGTCATCAGGTGTGGAGGTCTTCCTTGGCCTGCCAGTCCCTTTGCGATTAATAAGCTCACCAGTACTCTCTTTCTTCTATATGATGTTCATTATTTTAGTTGATTTTGGTAAGCCTAAGGTTTGGCTGATGTCTCTAACAGTTTTATTCTTGTTTCTCAGTCTCATCATGGTTTCTTTGATTTTCATTGGCATAACTTTGGTCCTCATGTTGTGCCAATGAAACACATCTGAGCAATTACAAACACCTGTGAAACCAAGTGTCCGAAACATTATGGTGCCCTGAAATGGGGGGATTATGTATAAACACTGCTGTAATTTCTACATTGTGTAACCAAAATGTTTAAAAATTACCTTTATTAAAATCTGCCAATGTGCACTTTAACCACGTGTGATTTTTTCTATTACAAATCTCAAATTGTGGAGTATAGAGGCAAATAAATAAATGATAGGTCTTTGTCCCAAATTATGGAGGGCACTGTAACTTCCTGATAGCCACCCATTGCATTAAAACCTTGTATTAACATAGTCAATCATAGGCTTATTTATGTAAATTACTGCACTATGTAGGAGTTGAATTATCCTATGTATGAGTTGAACAGGCATTTCCCATCAAATGTAGTTGATTGTGAAGGGGCAGGAAAATCCAACTTCTGGCGTAGTCTTGTGTCCAACTGTTCCCTGCTTGGACACCTCTGACCTACTTGTCTCTACAAACAAGCTGCAACATCTGCCCAGCAGGCAAACATAAAGATCATTTTCACCCTCGTTACAATCCTGCTTCTGACTACCCATCAACCGTTCAGTGACCCCAATGGCAGCTGTAGCACTAGTCTCCCAAACCTTTTTGGTATACTATATTCCCTATCAAAATCCCATCCAACAGTGGATTCAGAATGTTTTTAATCATTAATGTACATGATTATTAGTTGTGATAATTGCAACAGGGCTTTCCAAGCCTTTTAACGCAGGGAGCTGGGTCTTAGCTGAATTTTGAAAAAGCTTTACATAGCAAAAATATCATAATTCCTCGAGTTTTGTATCCCAGCTATCATGAAAACGATTGAAGATTATTCTCCCACTGTATTTCAGTCCAGCACCACTCACTTTACTGAGCTTTTAATAAGTTTCAATCCTTTTAATTTCTTTGAAAATGCTGAGTCTGGAAGTTATTTTGGGATGATTCATTAGTCTCTTAAAGTAATAAGCCAAGTTTTGAACTTTTAAGGAGTTGAAACACCGACATATAAACAGAAGAAATGCAGCTCAGATTAAGGATCTTGTGGGAGTGTACTTGACCCGTGCATTTTACAAGTGTGTGTTCATCTCCAAGCACAATCATTGCTTATGACAATAACCACTACAGGATAAACAGAATTTGTTGATATTGTCAGATTTACCACTACGTTAAAAACCATAGATACAAAATTTGATTTTAGAAGTAATGTTTTCCATAGACATTGAAATTCCTCAGTGCTTTACTGTGCTTTGTTATATATAGAAGGCAGTATCTTTTCAGATTACTGTCAAAATATCTGAAACTTGCTCAGTTACCCACAGGATAAAGCTTAGATCTATTAGTGTTTCCTTCATTGTAGAATGCAATGGCAAAACACAGCACAGTTACAAACCTCAATTGCCATGTTGTATCTTATTTTTGAGAAACTATTAATCCTTAAGAATGGACACTAGATTGGCTCTGGAAATTCAACTTAATACATATCATTTAACATCTGCATTTAAAAATATTTCTATCCAAAGGCCTTGCATTTGCATTGCATAGGGAAAAGATGAATTTTATGGCATATACATTACAGACAAATATAGATTTATTTATTTTTTTCAAAATATACTTTATTCGAGAAATAAAAATATCCAATACATGATCCTTACAAGACTCCATCCAACATTCTCGGAGGCTATATAAATTAAATACTGTTTACACAAATTACACAACTTTATCCCCCATTCTTGCTACTCATGTGGCCCACTGCCGTGGAATCCCTTCCCTTATTTTTGAGGGGTGTCTCCACCACCCCCTGCCCCCCATGTCCAACAGCGGAAGGACCCTAGACTGCAGTCCTCCCCAACAGAGCCTTGCCGTTGGTTGCACCAAGCTTCATTGCGTCCCTCAGCATGTACTCCTGCAGTCTGCAGCGGGACAGTCGGCAACATTCCACGACGGACATCTCGTTCTGCTGGGAGGTCAGCAAAGCTCGGGCAGACCAAAAAAAGTCTTTATTCCTCCATCCAACTTTCACCTCCCTGCCCCAGCCTCACCCCTCCCCTTCTTCCATTTATGCATATAATCGTCTCTCTCCAGCTCAATCTTGATGCAGGGTCTTGATACAAAATGTTGACAATTCATTCCCCCCCACCACATATGCTGCACGACCCAATGAATTCCTCTCGGAGTTTGTTTGTTTTTTTTCCTGCAGATTCCAGTCCCTGCAGTTCCTTGTGTTTCCAGTAATAATAATGTATTTATTTTTACTGGGATTTAAATACCTTGCCTTCTGTTCTCCCTCGATAAACATGTCAACCAAGAAGTATGCTAAGCTGTTCCCAACCCTTAGATATGTCACTTTGACAGGGCGTTAAATGGCCTCAGAATGACTCTCCCTGTTATTTATCCAAACCCTGTGTTGAAATGCTTAACATACTGATCACAGGCAAACGTTAGTGTTTTTTGTGAATTGATTCATTTTTATGGTTCTTCTGTTAATTAAATTAGCATGAGTTATAATATGTGTGATAATAAATAAGGATTTTAAACACGTCTCACTTCATTGAGGGCGACACAGTGGCACCTGGTAGAGCAGCTGCCCCATGGTGCCAGAGACTCGAGTTCGATCCTGACCTCAGGTGCCTTCTGTGTGGACATTCTCCCCGTATACATTCTCCCTGTGGCCGTGTCAGTATCCTCTAGGTGCCCCGGTTTCCTCTGACATCCGAAAGACCTGCAGGTTTGTAGCCTAAATGGCCTCTATAAATTACCCCTAGTGTGTAGGGAGTGGATGCCAAAATAGGATAACATAGAACTCGCATGAATGGGTGATTGGCAACGACTGGGTGGGCCGAAGGGCCTGTTTCCATGTTGTGTCTCTAAATGTCCAGAAAAATATAAAATTTACCGAAGCCCATTTGATGTCACTGGTAATATGGCTTTGCTTTAATAAAAAAATAACCAAATTAAAGTGTACAGTGAAAATATCTGTATAAGACATAAACATCTGAATGTTGCAGTAACTCTATCTTTATAGACTTTCTCTTACACCTTAATTAAATTTGAAATGTTTTCCAAACATTTTGGCTTGTGTAGATTCAGCCGACTCTTTCTAACTTGGATACAAAAGTTCTCTTTATTTGAGTCAAGTTGCATAATTTTCCATTTGTTCTCCTGTTCATTAGTATAAGACAAAGCTTTATAAGGAAATGTTCGTTCACTGAACACAAGTACATCAGAACAGCTTATACTTCTGGCAAGGTGTAAGTTGCCTTGTAAATCTGAAAATCAGTTGATGGAATTTATACAATATCTTGGAGTGAGCCACAGTAAAACTCTGTTAATCTGGCACGCCTGGCCAGGCTAGCAGATTTTCTAGACTATTGGATCTATAAATACTCTGAGATGCTTTCTCTAATGTTATGCAGTAGTGTAATTAATTTTCCACAGAACTCAGTAAAGAGATCACCTCTGGTGAGTTTGAAGAGAGCGGTACCGGATCACTAGCGCTTTAAAGGAGACTAGACCAAAGGGTCCCGTGCACCAACGTTGGGTCCCGTGCACTCAACGCGGGGGTTGGGGGAGGGGAGGGCCCCACCGTCAACAGGGGGGTGGGGGACGAGAGGGGGGAGGGAGGGGGGGAGGGCGGTGAGGGTGAGGAGGGGGGGGGGGTGAGAGGGGGGGAGATGGGGGGAGAGGGGAGGGAGAGGGGGGGCAGAGTGAGGGAGGGGGAGAGAGGGGGGGAAGGGGGAGAGAGTGGGGGGGATGGGGGAGAGAGGGAGGGGGGGGGAGAGGAGGGAGGGAGGGGGGGAGAGAGGGGGAGAGAGAGAGGAGGGGGGGGGGGAGGGAGGGAGGGTCGAGGGGTGGAGGGGTGAGGGAGAGGGAGGGAGAGGGGGGGGGAGGTGGGGGCGGGGGGGGGGAGGGGGGGGGAGGAGGGGAGGGAGGGGGGAGCAAGAGTAACGGGGAGAGAGGGGGAGCAAGATTAACGGGGATAGAGGGAGGTAGAGAGGAGGGGGGGATAGAGAAGAGGGGGGATAGAGAGGAGGGGGGGGTAGAGGAGTGGGGTGGAGAGGGAGGAGAGGGGAGGGGGTGAGAAGAGGAGGAGGAGAGAGGTGAAGGGGAGCCGAGCGAGTGGGCTGCAAAATATGGAGAGAACCCTGAGAGTCAGAGACAGAGAGAGAGTAGAGGGCCCGACTCTCAGCATACCTTGGAAAACCAGAAGCAGGGGGAGCTGGGGAGGAGCAGGATAGGAGTGGTTAGCAGCGGGAGGGGGAGTGAGTAGAGGCAGCACCTACCCAAGTCGTAGAGCACAAGGCACCAGGCGCCGGGCCCGAGATAGGCTGCGGCCGTCGTGGACCGGAGCAATGCCCATAGCGATTTGAGGACTGTGAAAAACAGCGGAGGGCCGGCGTGACAGACGATTGGGCGGGGGAGATGGAGAGGAGGTCGTCCCTTGTGACGGGCGCGATGGCGACTTTTCAACTGGGCTTTTCCACGGCCGCGCTGCAATAACGACTGCCGCTGCCATGTTGTTGAACTTCAAGAAGCCCAGCGGAGTGCGCTGCACGACTTGATCACGTGTTCACGGAGTTCAATCCAAAGCCTGGGGGAGGCTGGGCCACTGGAAGCTCTGGCTGTGCATTGAAAAGTCTGCACAGCTGGTCGCGAGGAGCAAAGGCATTGTGACGTCGTCAGCTCGCTTCAGATTCAGTTAGATTTTAAAACAGTTTTAGTAAAAAAACTTGGGAAGTAACGAACCAAATTTTAAGATGAGGGGAATTTAGAAATCATGAGGTAAATCTCTACCGGAATATGTAAAAATGTCTCCGTTACCGCGTCGGGTTTTGGGGCAGCAAATGCATTTTTTTTAATGACACAGTACACTGAGTTCTGCTAGCTAGCAAGTGCAAATGCATTTTTTTAAGTTTAAAAATGAGGGAGTGTGCATAAGGCGAAATGAGCAGCCCCTGCACAGTTGTCAGCTAGAGGTGAGTGATGGAATATTGCGTTCAGGAACGTGTTGCGTTGGGGGACCAGGCTATGGGTGAGTGTTGGGGAATGGGTTGGGGAATGGGTTGCGTTGGGGGACCAGGCTTCCCATGTGACCAGGACCCAACAGGTCCCACTTGGTCAAGTTGCTAATAAAAGTCTGATCTTGTATGTGGATGTGTGTGTGTGTGTGTGTGTGTGTGTGTGTGTGTGTGTGTGTGTGTGTGTGTGTGTGTGTGTGTGTTTATGTTTGTGTGTGATCACATCTTCTCGAAAAAACGAGGTGCTAACGGTAACATTTTTACATATTCCGATAGAGATTTTTCCCCTGGAGTCCAAAATCTCCTTATCTAAAAAATTCTCGAGTTATTAATGAAAATGTTCAAAAATCTGAAATAAATTTGAAAAAAAGACCGGCTGTATTTTGCTGATGACGTCACATGGGTCTTCTTGCTGCCGTGTTGCCACCGGTGACACCACCGGTCTAGTAAATCATAAAGTAAACAATTGCAAAATAAATCAATCTTTACATATTTTGAACTGTTTTGTGCACTATCTATTTCTAAACAATGATGGATAATCTATATTACTATATCTCTGATCTTGACCGCTTTTGGCCCACTGTGCTGCGATTTGTACGACAGAACGCCGCCACCTACGGCCGTCATTTTTGGCCACCTCGCTCAGAGCCCCTCTCCGCCTTACGGGTGCGGAGGATTTTTCCCATTGATGAAAAATCAGAGAGATATTAATGTTTTTAAAAAATTCACCATTCCCTCTGCTGCCCCTGCTGGAGGAAGGGGGAGGAACTATAAAACCAGGAAGTGGTGTGCCTCACTTACTCTCTGCAAGATGGATGAAGCCAAGGGTCACGTCTCTCTGAGCTCTGAATAACACTGAACAAATGTCTACACAACTGTGAGTACCCTTAATGTGGTTTGAAAATGAAAATATGGTTTGTTTGAAGTAAAAAGGCACTGCCTGCAAATAGTTGTTTGGGTGCTTTGGCTTGAAGTTGAAAGGCACTATTTACTGCAAATGGTGGCTTGGGAGCTTTGGTTTAAAGTTGAAAGGCACTACTTACTGCAGATGGTGGCTTGGGAGCTTTGGTTTAAAGTTGAAAGGAATTGCACTACTTACTGCAAATGGTGGCTTTGGAGCTTTGGCTTGAAGTTTAAAAAAATCACCATTCTATCTGCTGCACTAGCTGGAGGAAGGGGGAGGGACTATAAAACCAGGAAGTGGTGTCTCTCACTCAGTTTCTATTAGATGGATGAAGCCAAGGGTCACGTCTCTATGAGCTCTGAATAACACTGAACAAATGTCTACACAACTGTGAGTACCCTTAATGTGGTTTGAAAATGAAAATATGGGTTGTTTGAAGTAAAAAGGCACTGCCTGCAATTGGTTGTTTGGGTGCTTTGGCTTAAAGTTGAAAGGCACTATTTACTGTAAATGGTGGCTTGGGTGCTTTGACGAAGTTGAAAGGCACTACTTACTGCAGATGGTGGCTTGCGAGCTTTGGTTTAACGTTGAAAGGTACTACTTACTGCAAATAGTGGCCTGGGAGCTTTTGCTTGAAGTTGAAAGGCACTTCTTACTGCAAATGGTGGTTTGGGTGTATTACCTTGAAGTTGAAAGGCACTACTTACTGCAAATGGTGGCTTGGGAGCTTTGGCTTGAAGTTGAAAGGCACTACTTACTGCAAATGGTGGCTGGTGATTTGGTTTGAAGTTGAAAGGCACTTCTTACTGCAAATGGTGGCTTGGGTGCTTTGGCTTGAAGTTAAAAGGCACTACTGCAAATGCACTTACTTTCTGTTTGCACTGTATATTGATTTAAGATAAAATTCTACCACCTACGACTATGATTTTTGGCCATCTTACTCAGTCCCCCCTCCGCTGAGCAGGTGCAGAGAATTCTTCCCATCAATGAAAAATAAAAGTGTTATTGGTGTTTAAAAAATGTTGAGAATCTCTCTCCTGTCAATCACGCCCTGAAAGCCACACCTTTTCCGGTGGGAGGAGGAGGGGTTATAAAACAAGGAAGTGTGGGTGTGGCTCAGTCTCTGGATGATGGGGGAGGGAGAGGTCATGAATCTGTCTGAGCTGTGAATGAACTGAACACACTGAATGTCTACTGAACTGTGAGTTTGGTGTTTTGTGTGGTTTTATGGTGGTTTTACCCTGGTTGAAATGGCATGAAGCTGCATTTGAATTTGATGGCCTTGCATTCTGCTTGAAATGGCATGAAACTGCACTTGAATTTGGAGGCTTTGCACCCTGCTTGAAGTGGAATGAAACTGCACTTGAATTTGGCGGCCTTGCACCCTGCTTGAAGTGGTAAGAAACTGCTTGAATTTGGTGGCCTTGCACCCTGCTTGAAATGGTAGGAAAATGGATTTGAATTTGGTGGCCTTGCACCCTGCTTGAAATGGAATTTCAAGGAATAGCCATGAGTCAACTGCCAGCCCACCAGCCGTGAGTGAGCTGCCAGCACATCAGGCTTGAGGGACTGAGCTGCCACCCCAAGAACCCATACCAGCGCTCCTGAAAGCCCTCCCACTGGCCACCAATATTGGAATTGGTGGAGAGGTGGAATATTGCGTCGGGGGACCAGCCCTCCCATGTGAACATGGGACCCAATGGGTCCCACTTAGTCTAGTAGTTTATATATCTCTAAAATTAGGCCAGAATATGTGCTTTATGGGTTCATTTGAGTAATTTATCTTGTGTTAATCTCATATTTTCGTAGTTTGGAGACGACACATGTGTGTTCAATATCTCTTTATATGATAGTTAGGACTACAATGATAAATCCACTTTATAAATGTCTTTAATCGAAGATACAGTGTTTGTCTTCTAGTCTGCAGCTTCTAGTCTGTGGACAGTCAGATGAGTGTGTGAAGAGCTAAGATATTTTGTAAATACATCTGCGGGGGGGGGGGGGGGGGAGAAGGGGATAACAAATGAAAGAGTGCAGCTTATTGGAGATAAGAAATGAGAAGAAAACTTTATGAAAGTTTTAATCAATATTTTGCATCAGACTTCACCAAAGGGAGAAATTGTTGAAAATAACATTATTTGTTTCTATGGTTGGTGTACAGTTTGTGAAGGTAATGCTGGAAAAGCTTGGTTCTGTCATTTTTTTTAAATTACACCAGTTTCAGGGTTAAGCATAGAAACCTTGAAATTGCTAGCAATGTTGTTCTTTCAGAGGTTGCTCTGTTGCAGTCTTTACAAACACATTTATTACAAAATCAGTGATCTGACTGAACCTTCAACTGTAACATATTTTTCTTGCTGAAGGACATCTGTATTTGTTGAATGAGAGGTAAGTTTGTTTTAAACATGCACTGGGTCATTTTCGACACAAAATGCTGAAGTAACTCAGCGGGTCAGGCAGCTTTTTTTTTAGTTTAGTTTACTGCCTATTATGCCTCCTGGCATGTAGGACAGCAACGGAGGTCCTCCACTCCTGCCTGTTCTGGGCTAGCTTCTGAACACTACCCCAGGTCAGGTCCATTGTTTTCATTTCCTCCTCTACAGTTCGACGCCAGGTAGTTTTCGGTCTCCCTCTTTTCCTTTTCCCTTCCGGTGTCCAATGCAGGGCTATTCTTCGGATGCTGTCTGGTTCTCTTAGTATATGCCCAATCCAGTTCCAGTGCTTTCTCATGATGATGATGTCCATGCTCTCTTGTTGGCATTGAGCAAGGAGTTTGGCATTTAGAACTTCCACCTTCCTGCCAGTGGCTTCCTTTCGGCTTTCACCAATGACATTCATCCTAGCATCTGTCGATAGCCCTGGAAGTCCATCACGCCCAGTAGTGTTGATTCCTTCAGTTGTTGTTTACGTAAAAGGTATTTGTTTTACGAGACAGGGTTGTTAGCCCTGTGCTCAACCTCCAACCTGGAGGACCAGTGGATCGCTCTTCGTCTTGCCTCTACCCTTCGCCAGTGATGTAACCTGG